>NW_004955501.1:4163572-4183328 GCF_000276665.1 Chinchilla lanigera
TCTTGTTATCCAAGAGCTGTGTGTGTGTCTCTCTGTGTGTGTATTAAAGCAGTTTTAGGCTCACAGCAAAGTTCAGACAAGAATATAGAACCCCCGGGGCTGGGGATTTAGCTCAACGGCAAAGTGCCTGCCTGGCAAGCGCAAGGTCGTGAGTTCGGTTCCCGGTACCGGAGAAAAACCAAAAACCAAAAAAAAAAAAGAATATTCTATTTGCCTATTGAATCAAGGTTATTAAAGATATTAATTGATTCTTCTATGTTAATAACTACACAATTTAGAATAGCACAGTTTACAAGTTTTTGAGTTGATGATTGTGTGAAAACAATATGTATTCAGCACAAACCATTGAGCACTTGAATTTTGATCTTTTCCCAGGGTGGCAATATGCAGTGTGGCAGCGCCCTCACAACACTGGGCAGTGGGTTGAGCACAGCTCCCAGTCAGCTGTGTATCCACCCGGGAAGCAAGCAGTACTCTACAGTGTGGCTGGGGCTAGGTCACAATGGTCAGCTGATAGGGTAGGTGTATTAACGCATGTATTTTCAACTTACAGTGGACTTATTAGGATATTGTAAGCCACAAAGCATCTACAGAATTTTCAAAAAGTTATGTGTGACTCATACCAACACAGAATAGATAGCTCTCAAAAATTGTATTCAATTCCTCAATTACTAAAATAGTAAGATGGCTCAAAGTAAACTTCAAAGGCTGAATATTTACAGGAACTTTAATAAAGAAATGCTAGAATAAGATTGCCAGATTAGATGGCAAAATTGGTTAATTTCTTATAAAGTAATAAATCATAACCTTTGGGGTTATCTTTCTCAAAAGCCAGAATTATTGTTATAGTTATTGGACAAAAATCTATAAGTCTGGCCTATAAAAGAGGAGTTTTGTTTTTGATTTTTTTTGTGGTACAGGGGATTGAAACCAGGAGCACTGTACCACTTAGTTACATCGCCAGCTCCCCCATCTTTTTGGTTTTTTGTTTTTTACTTTTTGAGACAGGGCCCCAGTGGGACTCAACTTTGCAATTCTCTTGCCTCGGCCTCCCAAGTGCTGGAATTACAAGCATGCATTACCACACTGTGCTTATATAGGAGTTTTAATCAACAGTAAATAATGAGTCCTATATATACATTCTTCTGAATAATAATCTTCAAATGATTGTGTGTCCTGTTTATCTTTGCAAAGACACGGCACCCAAATTTTTGTCTTATTTCCAAGTTTTGGCTAATTTTTTAAACAATGTCATTATTAAAGTTTTCTATCTGATCTTTAATTTGTATCTGATCTAATGCATCTTAAACCCCCTATAAGAAATGTGTTTTTATCATATTTTCCTTAGATTTCTAACAATTTTGACTTCTTTATTTAGATGCTATCCTGTTCATTACAGACAAGTTTATATTTATTTTATTGTTTTATTCATGACACAATTTCTTGCCTTACCCTATTTAGGCTTTTGATTTTAAATTCAAACTTGTCTAATTAATATTGTTAACTAATTAACATTGTCTACTACCTTCTTTATCTCTTTTGGGGAATATCTCTTTATCAATCCTTATCTTTAACCAAAGTAAAATCACCTTGTTTTTGAGTATTTCTTGTAAACATCATATGCCCTTAAAAAAATTTGGAGATTGTGTCTTCATTACAGGCACATTAAAGTAGTTATACAGTCTTGTTAATCAGAGAAGTCATCGTCTACAAAGTCCCTGACAAAACTCAGTTACCAAACATTGAACCAGAGAAACATGGGGTTAGTTTCCTATGTTCCTCAGGCACAAAATTTCATCACCCAATTGATACTTAACTCTGCTTTCTGCATATTTCTGTTTAAACGTACATTTGTTGATTCATGAGGCCTGAACTCACAGCTAACAGCACTGTAATAAATGGCTGAATGAAAATTTCTGACACGTATTTTCTCACTTTCTAAAATTTTATTTTTGAGAGTCTCACTAAGTTACCCAAGCTAGCCTCAAATTTGCAGTCCTCTTGCTTCAGCATCCCAAGTACACATGCATATAATTGAATCTACAGATAAAGAATCCTTGCAGGGGGCCCACTAAGTACATGGACCTTCCTGGTCACATCTTCTCTTTATTTCTTAAGTTCAGAAATAGACCTAGGTACTTTCTTATCAACTCAGCCTGTAAGTCAGAAAGTTCTTTTCATCTGTACATTCTTCAGTGCAGGGCAATGTTTTTCTATTATGCTTGTTATTGCTTTCATCTAGTCCTCTTTTTCCTTCTGGAAGTCTTATTCACGTGTTAAGTCTTCAGATCTACCCTTCCAGACAGACATTTTCCCTAATTTCCACCTCTGTATTTCTGCTTTGTGTTTTCAACAGAACCTAATTATTGATCCTACTTTTCTATGCTACTTTCCTAAGTCTTTATGAAGACCATTTTCCCTTTTTTTTTTTTTTCCATTTTCTCTTTAAAGTCGTCTGATGAACTGTTTCATTGGGAAATCATATATTTTAAGCTCTATGTTCTTTTTTGCTCTATTTAAGTATCTGCAGGTGCTTGCAGCTACTTTTTTTTTAGGTTCATATTGTCATCTGCCTCTTTTAGCAGATCTGTGTCACTGGGTGGGTGTTGTTTGTCTCTCCTGACTTCCCTTCCTCTGCCAGCTCACTAGGACCCAGGTCTGAGGACTGCAACATATTAAGGGCTACATTTTATGCCAGTGGAAAGGGGTAAAGTGCTGTGTCCTAACCAGGGCAGCTGTAGGCTTGTAGAGTTGCATGGGGGAAGCATGCATGTTGCTGCCCATCTCCTGCAGAGGCATCTGGAAAATGCCTCCTGGTCTGGGAGAGTCTCCCATCTCAGGAACAAGGGAACTTGGCCCAGTAGTTCAACAACTTGGGATGGCACCCTGAGACCAGATGTCTTCAGCTAGCACAATGCTACACTTGCCCTAAGGGTCCCCAGGTCTGAGGTTCAAGCTCTCCCTTCCAAGGTCCAAACCTTTGCTGAACTAATGGGGGGAGAAGTCAGCCCTGTTCCTTCCACTGATCTCTACAACTGTTTCTCTTGAGAGGGACAGAAATTCACTGGGAAGTTGAAGCAAAGGAAACCACAGTCAAGTTATCATGTTCCCAGAATAACTTCTAAAGTTTCTTTTTAAAAGGAATTTAATGTTAAAAAGAGGGTTTGCAGAAAAACACAAAGTGAATAACATAACAGGTGGTGCTTGATATGACAGACAACAAAAAGGCAGTGTGACTCATGAAGCCTGAGAAACAGCACCAGACCAACGTTGGATTTCCCTTCTGCTCCTGGTCTGTTCTTCCCAGCAGCCACCAGAAAGTTCTAATGGGGTGTCATGTGTTTGTAGCCATGAAGGAAGAAAAAGAGAGCTCTTGGTCCTGAGTAAGCTGGTTAGATGATGGGCTTAGTGGCTTTTTCATGGCCAGATGAGCCATACACATGTACTACAGGTACAGCTTATGCACAGACAGACCTCAAAATAGGCCAAGACCCTTTGTTACTAAAGAGCTAGCAGCACTGAAAGTGACCTTGGGCTACGAGTGTTTACAGTACCTGTGTGGCTGTGAGTTGACATGGACATGTGTGCCAGCTGAGCTTTAGGAGGTGCCACAGTGAGCTCCCTCCTCCAAGTCCCCACATGGTGTTGACAAGTAAAAACAAACATGAAACAACAGAAGAAACAGGTGAGGCTATTCTTTTGGGGGAAAGATTGAGCCTGAGCCCCTCACTAAGACTCCTCTAGAGAAGAGGAGCCCTGTCAGAGGAAGTCTGTTATGACAGTCACTACTCCTGTCCTGCCTTTCTCTAACAGCCCTAGAGGTTTGTGTCCTTCGTCCATCACTCAACTGGACTATCTCTAAGACACTGTAATCCTCGCCCCTTTGCTTTCTTTAATTATCCTCTTCAGTAGCATAGCTGGATACAAAATCAACACTCAAAAATCAGTAGCATTCTTGTACATAAACAACAAACAAAGGGAGAAATTAGGGAAGCTACACCTTTCATAATAGCATCTAAAAAAGGAAATACTTAGGAATCAATCTAACAAAGGAAGTAAAAGATCTATACAGTGAAAATTATAGTACTCCAAAAACAGAGATCAAAGAGGATTTCAGAAAATGAAAGATATTCCATACTCATGGATAGGAAGAATCAACATTGTGAAAATGGCCATACTTCCCAAATTGTTGTACAGATTCAAAGCAATCCCAATTAAAATACCATTAGTATACCTCACAGATCTAGAGAAAACATTCCTAAAATTCACCTGAAAGCAGAAGAGGCCTACAATAGCAAAAGCAATCCAGGGCAACAAAGACAAGTCAGAAGGCATCACAATCCCTGACTTGAAATTATACTACAAAGCTACTGTGATAAAATCAGTATGGTACTGGCAAACAGACCTAAAGATCATTGGAACAGATTAGAAGATGCAGGCACAACTACAAACACACCCAACCACCTTATCTTTGACAAAGGGGCCAAACATGTTCACTGGAAGGAAGATAGCCTCTTTAATAAATGGTGCTGGAAAAACTGGCTCTCCACATGCTGAAAACTAAAACCAGATGCATGTCTATCACCATGCACTAAACTAAAGTCAAAATGGATCAAAGATCTAAATATTAAAACAGAAACACTAAATCTACTGGAAGAGAAAGTAGGTAAAACTCTTGAAGACATAGGACTAGGCAGAGAGTTCATGAACAAAGCCCAAACTGCATAGGAAAATACTTCAAAGAATCAACAACTGGGATCTCATCTTATTGAAAAGCTTTTGCCCATCAAAACAAATCATCAGCAGAGTAAAAAGAAAACCCACAAATTGGGAAAAAATTTTAGTCAACTGCCCCTCAGACAAAGACAAGATTTTAAAAAATCAAACCCCCAAAAGTCAAAGACCCAATACAAACATGGGCATCTGAGATGAATTCACACTTCTCACATGAAGAAATACAAATGGTAAATAAATATATGAAAAAATGTGTAACATCATTGGTCATTTGAGAAATGCAATTTAAAACAACTCTGAGATTCCATCTCACCACAGAAAGAATGGCTATCATCAAGAAATCAACCCATAACAAATGCTGGAGGGGTTATGAGGAAAAAGGAACACTTCTGCATTGCTGGTAGGAGTGTAGACTGGTGAAACCACTGTGGAAATCAGTGTTGAGTTTCCTCAGGAAACTAGAGAAGTAGCGGTCCCACTTATCCCAGCTATTCCCCTTCTGGAAGGAGAATTAAGATCATCATTCCACAGTGATATATGTGCACACATGTTTATAGCAGCACAATTTGTCATAATTAAATCTTGGAAACAACCCAAATGCCCATCGACTGAGGAATGAATAAAAAAGATGTGGCATTTTTCTACAATGGAGTATTACTCAGTTATAAAAAAAGATAAACTCAAGACTTTTATAGATAAATGGATGCAACGAGAGACCATACTCATAAGTGAAATAAATCAGACCCACATGTGTAAACATTGTATTATCTCACCAGTATAAGAACCTGAAAGAGTAAATAAAACCCAAGACATACAATAGATATTATTCAAGGGAAAGAAATTGCTCAAAGGAAGGAACCAGGATGAGGGAAAGGAGAAAAAGAAAAAAAGAAGGAAGGGAAAATGTGTGTACGTGTGTGTGTGTGTGTGTGTGTGTGTATACAAGGATAGCTGGGATAACTGTACTACTGATGTCTGGTGGTTTATTGAAAGGAACAGTTAATGCTTAAATTTTTTTGACCAATTTTGCACCCTTATATCTGGTACTCTGAACAACTAATTTGACTACAACAATATGCAATATAACAACCATTGGTGAATTCCTGCCATCTTTCTGGTGAAGCTCTGTATCGTTTCTAATTTTTTAAAATTATTTTTTATTCTTTTTAATGGTTTGAGCAATCTTGCTTTCTTACCTCTCGTAATCTGGGCAACTTCGATGAAGACAAAAATATGTAATATAACAACCACTATTAATTCCTATCATTTTGTTGAAACCCTGTATCATTTTTATTGTTTTTGCTTTGTTTTGTTTTTGTCTGGGTTGTTGTTATTTTATTATTGTTTTTAAAAATTCTCTATATAATAATAAAAAAAATCAAACATAGTTTCTTTCTGCAGTGTGCTGTGTGCCAGGGAAGAAAACCATTTCCGTATGTGCTTGGGGATCACCACACCCAGGACCTTTCTAAGGACTCAAAGCCCAAAGTGAGTGTGCATTGAGCGTGCATGTGTGCACGTGCGCGCGTGTGCGTATATCCGAGCGCACACGAGGCTTTGGCCCACACGCGAGCCCGGAGCTCTTGGGGGAGTGCGGGGCGCACGGGGGGGCCAGGCGCAGCCAGCGCGCACAATGGTCCACTCTCTGTGGCTGGCGCATGGCCGAGCCCGGGGACGGGGGTCACTCGCTTTGGAGAAGTCCGTTACTGTTGGTGAGGCGGGCTGTCGCCGCCTGCAGCGGGCGGCTGCACATCTATTCACCCGGAGGCGGGCGGCGTCTGCCCCGCGCACCTGTCCGCGCCGCGCCCTCCCGCGCGCCATCTGTCGTCTGAGCGCCATTGTCAGCGCCGCGCCTGGCGCCCTGGACGACACCCAAGGGGACCGCGGCTTAGGCCCGCGAGAGGCAAACAAGGAGGGTTTATTGCAGTCCTGTTTGGTGGTGACCTGGAACAAAACAGCCAGGTCGGGGGCATTCGCCCGCTCCCGCCAGCAAGCCTGTGGTGCAGTTGTTTCTTTGGGCGCCTTCCTTGAACCCCAGGGCCGAGGCTCTGCAGTCTAAGCCAGATTCTGCTGCTTAGGCTCCCGGGGATGCTACCCTCTCCCGGAGGAGTCCGGGGCAGATCCCGCCGCCGCGTGCCTGGGGGAAGAGTCCCCAGCAGCGCGTTTCAGACGCAGATGTGGGCTTTGTCGGCCTGCGCGTCCGGTCCCCAGAGTTTATCCCGACTGTACGCTCCTGTTGGGAGTCTGGGTGGAAAGAAGAGCTGCTTTTCCGCAACACCAAACGCAGGCCTTTCAAGTCCCACCAACCTGCCTGCTCCCCTGCAATCTGTATTTCACACACACACCCCTTTTTAATTATCTCATCCTCCTTTACTGCTAGTGGAGGTTTCAAACGCCTTACTGCATCCTGACCGAACAAGAAAGCAAACAACAGAAACAAAGCAAAGCTGTGGACGTGTGGATGGTGAGATTTCACTTGGAAACCACGGTCTTGTCTCCTAAATCTAATCTGCCCCCACCCTCCTGTGCATCTCCACACCCCAGCTTAGGGTGTGACCCCCCCCCCACACACACATACCTAAAGCAAGCACAGTACCTCTACTTAGATGGGGAAACGAAGCCCAAAAGACAGGAGCAGTTAGGGCAGCTGTGCACTTTACTTCTCTATCTGTGTAAAACAAAAGGGACCCACACCCAGTTTGGCTGCATTACTAACTGGCAATTCCATGCTAAGAAAAAAAGCGGGGCTCAAATTGGAATGTTTAAAGTTGGTTTCTCTGGGCTAATACCTCCCCAGGGCAGTAGCTCCCCAGCTGCTCCTCCCGCCCTTTCCCTCTCTTTCTTTTGCTCTTTATTTTTTTTTTTTAAACTGGGGACTTAACCCAGGGACTTCACACCATGCTACATCCCCAGCTCATTTTATTTTTAAAGACAAGGTCTCACTAAGTCACTGTTGGCCTGGGCCACGCTAGAACTTCGCATCATCTCCTGCCTCAGCCTCCCAAAGTACTGGGATTACAGGTGTGCACCACCGACCTGGCTCTTCCTCCTCTCTTGACCTGGCTGCTAAGAAAGGGAAGTGCTAGAACCACAGAGGTTCAACCCCGCACCCCCAAACCTGTTCACACAGGCCCGGCTGACCCCCAGGCAGACTGGGGTTTTCTCCCTCTAGAACTTTGGCCATGTGGGTGTGAACTTGGACCTGGAGCTCAGAACTCAGAATGCAGAAGCCTTGAGCCTCTGGAAGATCTCCTTTGCCTGCCACTTTCCGTTCACAGATGGGTTTTCGGTAAGTATATTGTTCCTGAGCTGTGTGGTTTTATGTGTTTGTGCACACAGATAACATGTACACCTGGCACAGAATTCAAAAGGAACACAAGCAGCTGTTCAGTGAGCACAAAGCCTCCAGTCCTATTCCCAGATGGCAGTGTTTGCTTTTCTGCCTCTGGGTAGCCTCAAGAAGGCCTCTGCTTCTGTCTGTCTCTAAGTTCCTGTCCCACCTCCTTCTGTGGGATTGGAGAGACTCTCCTCTTTGAACCTGGTCTGTCTCCTCAGTCAAACAAGAGTAAGAAAATCCACTACGACGGCTTTCAGACCAAATAAGAGAGTGTTGATCTGAAGGGCTGTACACACTTACATTACCACCGTTTGAGACCAAGCTCCATTCTGTCCCCTCACCTTGTCTACTAAAGTCTAAGGGCAGTGGAGGGGAAGATCCTGGAAGAGGAAAGGGAAGGTTCAGCAGATGGCAGATGACCACTGTTACAAAGGGGAGGAGCATGGAGTTAGTCAGGCAGGTTATGCTGATAACAAACAGCCATAATGCGAACATGCTGAATGAGTGCATCTCTTCTGCGCTGCCTTTGCAGGCTATTTGAAGCCAAGCCTGAAGCTGTGGGCTTGGGAGAAGGCTGGGGCCATTCTGTGGCACAGGTCTTATTCCTAAACCAGTCTAAATGAAGGCCCTACTCCTTGGGGATGTTTGTGCAATAGCAAAGCACACTACACAAGCACAGAATCTGCCAACCTCTTACTGGTTGAGTGAGTCACAATGTTGAAAGGGTAATGCTCAGCTGCCATGAAATGGTAGCGAAGGATTGCCAGAGAATACAGAACTGTGAGAGGTATCTCAGTCTCTTTCACCTATGTTCCCTTCTGAAATAACACCCATCCCTGCATCCTTAAAGCCCATTTCTGTAGCTTGGACCTTGACTGTTCCCAAAAGACTCAATGTGCTAAAGGCTTGGTTCCCAGGGTGGCACTGCTGCTAGGTGGGGGCATCTGAGCGACGTGGCCTAGTGGAAGGTCACGGGTGTGCAGTATGATCAGGAAGGGGGTTGTGGGACCCAGGCCCTTCTCTGGCTCTCTGTTGCTTCCTGATGCTGATGTGAGCAGTTTTGCTCTGCCATGTTCTCCTGGCATGATGTGCTTGCTGCCCCATCACAAGCAACAACCCAGGCGTGAACTGCACCCTCTCAAACTGTGAGCCCAAATAAACCCTTTCTTTTTATCAGTTAACTACCTCAGGTATTTTGTTAACAGTGGTAGAAAGCTGGCTAACAACTGTGTATTTGCTAAGGATTCCCTCCCTTATATTCTAGTCCATTGTTGTGGCCTAGGTTCTAAATACTCCAATGTTCCTACAACCCTGCATCCCATATCTCCACTTGGATACCTCAGACACCTCTCCAGATAGAAGTCTTGGTTCCCTGTCCCTACCCCAAGCCCAATTTTGGCATTGGTCCCTCCTACCTTCTTGTTCAAAGCATAGCCAGAGATCACGTTTTACCCACCCCCAGCACTCTTCCACTGCATTCAGCCCATCAACGTGACTCTTCATTCAAAGTGTGTCCCTCCCTAGTCCAATCCTCAGCATCTCTCACTGGATGGTGATGGTATTTTCTTATCCTTGCCCTCTGCTTGTGCCCTGCTCTCTTCCATCTCTTCTCAACATGGCCAGGGTGATATTCATAAGCTATAGGACAAATAACCTCCTCCTTTGCTCCAAACACCTCTGATGGGTCCAACTCAGAAAAAAAGCCACATTTTTTATAACGCTCTACAAGGCCCTACGTGACCTCCCCCCACTCACTTACCTCTCTGTCTTCATTCCCTGATACTCAGTCTTCATATGCTGTGTTCCTTCACAATGCCCTCCTCACTATTCTGCGAACTCCACCAGGCACACACGGGCATCAGGGCCTTTGCATTAACTGTTTCTTCTACCTGGAATGCTTTCCCCAAACATTTCCAGTGCGAGCATCCTTGCTCTACCTTCTCAAGAAAATTTTCCCTTGACATCTTTTCTAAAACTTCACTCCTGACCCTTGTTGAATTTAGATATGAATGTTTCCCAAAGTCGCAAGAATTCAGAGGTGGGACTTTGGAAGGTGACTGATCACGGGAGCTCTGTATCCATCCGTGGACTAATCCTTGCTGGATGTGCCGTTAGGCCGGGTGAGGCCTGGTCAAAAGAGGCAGGGACCCCTGGGGGTGTGCCCTGAAAGGGTGTCACTCTCTCCCCAGCTCCTCCTTTTCTCTCTACTTTTTTTCCTGCTGCCATAGGTTGAGCAACTTTTTCTCTGCTATGCTCAGCTACCATCCCATCCCATCTCTGCCTTGGAACCAGCTGACCATGGATTGAAACTGTGAATGAAAAAATCACTCCTCTTTTAATTGGTGTCAGGTATTTTATCCCAGCAATGGGAAAGTGACTAAGCCACCTTTTTACCACCATCTAGCACATGATACAATTTACTAGCTTATTTGGGGCATTTTTTGCCTCAGTGGGGATAATGTATGCTTTGTGTATGGTAATCACTCCAGTTTGCCCAAGGTGGTCCCTATTTTATAAAACAAGAATATTACCATATCCCAGGAAAAACTGAGCTAGTTGGTCACCCATGAGGGCAGAGATATTTCTCTGTTTTCTTCATTATTTTATGTCTATTCCTAGTGCGTAGTACATTGCATGACACTCAATAAATATTTAAATAATGGTTGAATGAATGAATGAACCATTTGAATGATCATCTAAAATTTTAAATCAGGTCATCTTTCTCCTACGCTAAATTTTTTTCTAAAACTCCACATTTCACTTAAGACAAAATCCAAACTCCTGACCACAGCCTCTGAAGCCTGCCCTTTCTGGCCCCTTCCTGCTCCTGTCCAAAGGATGGAAAAGGCTCTTCCTTTGCCCCCTGCTCGCTGGGCTCAGGGCCGCCTCCTCAAGTGTACCCAACCTTCCTACACCTCCACCTTTGTGGTTACCTTTGCTTGGCTTCCCTTGGAGGCCTCTGTTTCTCTTCAAGTTTCAGGTCAAACAGTGCGTCCTCAGAAAAGGCCTTCCCAGTAAGGGCTACTAAAGAGACTTTCTCCAGGCACTCCAGTACTTTGCGCTCGCTGTTCACTTCCAGCATGTCACTCAGCACTAAGTATAATTACTCCTGTTTGTGTGTTTGTCACTTGTTGCCCATGATCACAAGAGCTTTGTCTGCTGTGTTCTCTACCACACACCACCACCTAGAATACAGTGGGTTCTCTTCAGTGTCTACAAAGGCAGTGTTTTGTGGTCAGGAAAGGAGGGAGAATTAGAAAGATTTCATACAGAGGAGCAAATTTCAACATGGACCAAATGAGCTCTTGACCAATGAAAGCATTTTTGCTGGATCTTGTCAAGGAAGACACTAATCATAATGAAAACTATACATATATATAGTTTTATTTTGTTTTGCTTTTTTCTTCCAGTACCAGGAATCGAACTCACGACCTTGCACTTACCAGGCAGGTGCTGTGCCACTGAGCTAAACCCCCAGCCCCTATATATATGTTTATTTAGTACTTCATATGAGCCCCCATGCTGCTAAGCACCTTCTATACATCACCTCATTTAACTCTCATGATACTTTCCTATTGTTTTCACTTTCAGGTAAGAAAACTAGGTATGAATGCCACCTTATATCCATTCTCCACATCTTCTTTGCTAATAGGATCCATGCTTTGTGTAGGGTACAAACGTGTGCAGTCCTGGGTGATGAATCATGACTGTGTTCCCTATATTCCCAGACTCCTTTGCTGCTAGGAGAGGCCACAAGAGTCTTTCCTGGACAATGTGAACTAAATGGAGGTTGTTGAGGGAGGAGATATTTTGAGAAAACTTCTGCTCTCTTATATCCTTCTTCCTGCCTTAAAGTTGTATACTGTCTGGAGTGGTGGCAGCCATCTTGTGTCCATGAAAAATAAACCCAAGGGTGAAAATCATCTGATTAAGCATGTCATGTCAGAAAGAGAGAAGCACTGTGGTGTTCTGGCCACATTGTTAAGCAGCTACACCAGTGACCACTTAGCGCCATTCTTTTTGTTACATGAATGAAATCAGTCACTATTTGTTTAACTACCATTAACCAACTATTCTGTCATTAGCAGCAAAACATATTTCAAATTAATAGGATGAGATTCAGATAATTTTGAAGAGAATCAAACCTAGAGCTTAGACTCCAAGCTAGAGAGTGTGCCTTTGAAGTCCGGCAGTGTGGTGACTGGTCCTTGAGCCCAGATACTCTCGTGGCATTTGAAACTAAACAGATCCCCAAGATATTACTTTTGAGACCACTTAAAAGTGAGAATGCAAAATAGATCACATCCACGACTGACCAGAATGTGACTGCGGAATTTCAAAACTAGCACAGGGAAATCTGTAAGGAAAGTGAAGGTAAAAGAAGCAAACCCTTGTCATGTGCCAAGGTATAAGCGAACCAACATTTCTTAGTTTCTGCTATGCTGAGACTTTGTGCCAGAAGTTTCTATAACCAGCCCGGGTGGCCCTCCCGATTGCTTTGCACCACAATGCAGGAATTCACATCTCCACAGTACGGAGCAGGAAACTCAAGCCCAGAAAGATACCAAAGTAAAATATCTAAGAGATACAAACCTACTCAAAAGCTAGACAGACTTTTCCATCACTAAGGAAACTCAAATTAAAACCACAATGATATGCTACTACATCTCAATCTGTACTTAGGCCTTCATCATTTAGAATGGCTGAAACAAACTATGGGCCATTCCAAGCTCTAGGCAGTATGTGGAAGAGGTAACATTCTTATCATGTGGATGAAAGTGTACAAACCACTTTGGAAAACTGTTTGACAATTTCTTTAAAAGTCAGTCGTATATTTAACACATTAACCAGCTATTTTTCTTATAAGTCCCAAGAGAAAAGGAAATACATGTCCATAATAATGCTTGTAGATAAATGTTTATAGAAGCTTTACTTGTCTATCAAAGGAGGAATGGATGATGGATAAAGAAACAGTAGTACAACCATACAATGGAGTACCACCTAGCAATAAAAAGAAATAAACTATTGATATACATGTTACGGGTGAATCTCAAAGGACTTTTGCTAAATGGAAAAAAAAACATAAAAATCACCTACTGGGTGATCCCATTTATATAAAATTTAGAAAAGATGAACTAGTGTAGAAATGGAAAGCAGATCAGGGGTTTGCTTGAATGATGCAGAAAGCAGGGATGGGGAGGGAGGGGGAGATCAGAAAAGCAGATCAGGGGTGAGTGGTGGGGATGGAGACAGGGATGAAGGGGAGGATTACATGGGGTACAAGGAAACTGGAGTGGTAGATATCCTCATTGCTTTGTTCATTGTGTTAGTTTTCCCTTGCTGTAACAAATACCCGAGATAATCAATTCAGGGAAAATTTATTTTGCCTCTGTTTTAGAGCCATTGCTTTGGGGAGGAAATTCAGCACATTATTGAAAGAGCATGCGGTAGAACAAAACCGCTTACCTCATGACCAGGAAGTAAAAGAGAGGAAGGAGGAGATTCCCATCAGTCCCTTGCAGAGCACATCTCCAGCGAGCTCTAGACTTCTCAGTTGGCCCCACCCCCTAAAAGTCCCACCACCTCCCAAGAGCATTCCTTGGGGACCAAGTCTTCCCCAGACCTCTGAGGCAATTCAAGACCCAAACTATAGCAATTGTGGAGATGATTTCATCTTACACATTAAGTCAAAATTTAGATTGTTAAGTGTAGTTTACTATATGCCAATCATACCTCAATAAAATTGCTTTTACAGAATACCCAAGAGCACTCAAAGGACCAGAGGGAAAGTGAGGATCCTTGTCAAATTTTTGGAGCCCAAACTCACACCACCCCCAAATAACCAGTCTGTTGACAGGAATACCCATATGAAAATTATGGCAAAATAGCTGGAATTCATATAAAGTCCAGGAAATCCAGGGGATTCTGAGAAACATATGAAAATATAAGAGGGAAACAGTGGCTCTTTTTCTGAGAAAAAGGAAGTGTATCTTGTGGTATCATGGGAGCCTCTGAAACATCACATCTCCGGCCTTCTTCCTTGGCACTTGGGGTTGGTATTGAGACCGAGAAGTGGAAACCCTGGTTCTGCCTGCCATTTTCAGGTAGGATCTTGTCCAGATGCAGACCTGGGGCACACAAGGTTGGCAGAGAAAGAATAAAGATGGAGCTCCTACAGGCATTCAGGGAAGCAAGGGGAAGGGCTCTAGGCTGGTACTAGCCCCAAATGCAAAGGCACAAGAAGTTGAAGCATTCAGAGGAGTCCAGGCAGAGCACTTATGTGACCTGCAGGAAGCCTTTGCCACCTGTAGTGTTTCCCTGGTGCCCAGAGGTAAGTGGTGTTCCTAGCAAGAGTGAGTGCTGTTCTGCAGGTAACACACACATAACCCATGCAGCTACCCCGGCTGTGGACAAGACACAGATCAACTACCACAGTTCTCTTGGGCAGATCAACTTGATTAGCAGAGCTTGTCAATCTGTACCTAGGCCTTGGCCATATTATTTATGCCTTGTTCTGTACAACAAATATGGGTGTCTGCTATATGCTAGGCACTCTTGGGGTCTCTGGAGACTGGTCTTGTGTTCCATCAGAGAAACAGCTCATACACAACACAGATACATGAAGATACCATGTGTTTGATGTTGGTAAATAGAGTGGAGAAAAACAACAGGGACAAGGGACAGGGAGAGGAAAAGGGGTGTGAGCAGAGCTGCATGGAGGAGCGGATGAAGTCACACGGCACTAACATGACCCTGCTTTATGGTTGCCTATGATGACTTTTTCCCTTGATCTTACAGAAAACCACAAAGAATCAGGGTGAGCTCTTTTATTCCCCTGGCAGCATATCGAAGGCCTCCTTATATTGTCAGCAGTTTCTCCCAATCAAAGGGAAACATCCTGTCAGCCTCCAGCACTGCCTTGTCATAGGCTACAGCTATGGGCTTCTTGCAGGGAGGAGCTAATTGCCCCCCAGACTTGAGTAATTTCCTCATCTCCCTCCCAAAGACAAGTCCTACTCATATCACCTCATACACTTCAAAAGGTCCTGCCCCACACTCTCTTTTCCAAGCCGCTGGCACACACACCTTCCGTTTGTTCAGGTCTGTTGCTCCGCCCTGCTCGTGTTGTGACAGTTCCAGTTTCCCACTTGTCCCAATCTCCGCTGTCTCTTTTGTACTGCTCCTCACCTAAAACGTCCTCCTCCAACTCAAAGGAGGTGATGCCTTCTTATTCCCAGAATCCCTCCCTGCCCACATCAGCCCCCAGAATTCCTCTTCTTGATCGCCCCATCTACACCTCATAATGAAGCACTAGCACCTTTGTGCTCCCCCATCTGCTGGTCTCTGATCCCTCCATCCACCTCTAGGGCTCCTGCACGTCTTCATTTCTTCTGCAGCCCTGAAGTGCAAGTTCATGCTGAGCTCGCAAAAGCTGCACCACAGATAGAGTTCATTGCTCCCCTAAGAACAAGGTCCTGCTTTGTGCAGATGTTCTCCTTTTCACTTGAGACATGGAAAAGGTTTGGAAAATTCCAGCTTGGGAGCGTTCAGCCCTATTTGAGTTGTACAAGTGGGAAAAAATGTGTTTTTCCAAAAATTTAAAAATTCCCCAGCCTTTCTTCTGAAAGCAATTCATAAATCTCTGAGCCTAGTATGTAAGCTTGCCAGTTTCTTCATCTCTCTGAGGAATGAATCGTCCTCCTGTGTGCATGTTGTGTGTGCACATGCATTTGTGGGCAAATGAAGGGGCTGGAATTAGAGTGGGTGTTAACCAGTCTTGAAAATGAAGCATGTGACAAGTGGAAAGTGACAAACTCTTCAATGCCTATACCCTCTGGTTTTTCAGTGTACAAAGGAAACCATTTTTTGACAGCAGTATGCCCTTCCTGTCTCTGTTCTTCCTGCCTCTCCATCTACCCAAGTTCATTCATTCATTCATTCATTCATTCAACCAACATTTTTTTTTTTCATTCAACCAACATTAACTGAATGTCATTGTGATTGGCAGCTTCTCTAATGGCTCCAGTAATTCACCATTTCTTGGGCTTAGACCTTGTGCAGTCCCCTCCCTTTGAGTGTGCCTTGGTCCTCCCAGCTGGCATCTCATGAACAGAATATGGTGACAGTGATGGGATACCATGGCCAACACTGGTACAAAGGGTGGTAATCTCTCTCTTGCTGTCTTTCACCTCTGGTCCTTGCTCACTCGCTCTGATGAAGCCAGCTGCCATGTTGTGAGCCACTCTATGAAGCGACCTCCATGCCAATGGACTGAGGGTAGACTCCTGCTCACAGCTAGTGAGGAGCTGAGACTTCACTTCAACAGCCTTTGAGAAACCTAAATCTCGCCCATACCATGCGTGCATGGGAGATTGTTGGGGTGTGGCCGTGTCTCCCCAGTCCAAGTATTAGAAGTGTAACCCCGGTGCAGTGTGGCATTGAGAGAGGAGGCCTAGTGCAAGCAGACTGAGTCATGAGGAAGGAGATTTTGGATGTATTAACATCATCATTGCAGGATTGAGTTAGTTATCCTAAGAGCAAGATATTATAAAAGTGATCTCCCCTGCTGTTTTCTCTTTTGCGCACCTTGAAGGAGGTACTCTGCTCAGTCTACACATGATGAGTGTAAGGCATATCTTTTCTTCCAAAGCAGCAAAGCCAGCAAGCAGGGTGGGGAGTTCTTGTGATAGGTGCCCTCAGCACCTTGCTCAGCCATCCCACCCGTCTCCAGCAACTGCCCCACAAGCAGGGAGCAGCGGATACTGAAGAAGCATTTCAGCTTACAAACAGGAATACAGGACCCCAAGGAAGATTTGGCTCCTCTTGAAACCTGGGCTGAGATTTTCCCTCCTCCTTTATGATACTGAGAGGGACTTTGGAGGTCTAGTTGCTGGTCTCAGCTGCAGGTGTCAGAGGCGATGGATCAGCCAGGTCTCGCATTAAGGGCTCTGCAGTTGCAGAGAGCAGGGTGCTGCCCTTCCCTCACCCCTTGCTGACTCCCTTTCTGGCACCTTCCTCCTTTGCTCATTGTACAGCACACGCGCTTCCTTGGTGGCATCTCCTAAAGGAAGTGGGCGGGAATGTACTGGGGATAGTAGGTTTCCCGGGGAACCAGCTGGGGTCAGAACCCATCAGCCTTCTGGTCTGCCAGCTATAGACAAGACATCTGGCCTCCAGGACCTAGACAGGGACTGGACCTCAGCATGTGCTGGGAAGTGGACATGAATGATCAGCGCCAACCCCAGGTTTCAGGTCCTTCTCTGGGCTCTGCTCCCCTGAATGGCAAGGAGAAAGGAGGGGCAAATCTATCCTCCAGTCAGTATGCAGAGAAGAAGCCCAAAGTCTTTCCTTTCTCTTTCTAGCTGTTGTGTGCTTTTTCAGTGCAGGACACCACACTAGCACTTTTAATTCCTATGAGGGGAAACCCATCTCCCTGTGCTTTCCTTAAGGTGAGGAAATTAAGTGGCCACAACTGAGGTAAGAACTCTGGCTCCTCCTCACTGTGGTACAGTCTTTCTCTTTCCTCTCTTCCTCTCCACTTTTCTCTTTCTGTTCTTCTATTCCTCCTTCTGTTTCCACCTTTTCTTATCTTCTTTTTCTCTCTTCTTTATAGTGATTAATTTAATAAATATTAACTATTTTATCCTTTGGCTCCATGCTTGGCCCTGGGAATAAAGCAGTGGAGAAATATAAAGTCTCTCCCAGTTCACACTCAGTTGGGAATAGACTGACAGTAAAGAAAGAATCAGCCAGGCACGATGACACATGCCTGTAATCCCAGATGCTTTGGGGGACTGAGGTAGGAGGATTGCAAGTTCAAGCCCAGTCTGGGCACTTTAGGGAGACTCTGTCTCAAAATAAAAAATGAAAAAGGACTGGGGACATAGTTCTGTGCAAAGGCCCTGGATTTAAGTCCCAGTAATGTGGGGAGGAATGGGAAGGAAAGAAGGAGGGAGGGAAGGAAGGAAGGAAGGAAGGAAGGAGGGAAGGAAGGCCGAAAAGAACTCTAGCTTGAGCAACTGGAGGGAGCGTACTCCAATGCAGGGGTCCAGACTGTGTCATTCATGGAAGAACCAAGCCAGCTATGAATTAACTGACATTGTGAATTAACTGACACGTGCCAGGATCCAACAGATCATCATCTCAGTTTTGCTCTCCTAGTTGCAGAAAAATCCTTATGGCTCAAAGGATAATTCAGTTCCCATAAGATGATAGTTCTTGCCTGGGATGGGAAGTTGATCTCATCTTGGGGTGGCCTGCAAGATTCTGCTTTTCCTGGAGTCTGAAGTGACTGTGGATTTGGAGATTTCTAGACATTTCTTGAAGAGAGGTCAGGTGCTGGACATTGTAAAAGCTTACGATTTCATAGCCCTGCAAACTTGAAGGTTAGCTACTTTTGTCCTTGAACTTGAAGGGGGATGAGAGAAACTAGGTAAATTTAGGGCTAATAAACCCTGTAAATAGCCCATAAATGATTAATTATGGCTGTGTGCAGAGCTAAGTAGGGTGTGACCCAAGTTTTAAGGTAATAAAGAGACAGAAATTGAGTATTCTTGTCTCCTTTTTACTTATCTTTATTGCTTCTAGCCTATCTCAATACGTTACAAATCTTACATTTACTAATTCCTGGCAATTTTATTTCTAGCTATTCACCTGGGAGAAATTAAAATATATTTCTACACAAAGGCTTGTACATGAATGCTCACAACAGCCTTGTTTATAATTACCAAAAACTGGAAACAATCCAAATATCTATCAGCTAGCAAGAGGACAAACTGCAGTGTATCTATACTATGGAATCCTACTATAAAGATATAAAGAATCCCATATAAAGAAGCCCATATAAAGAATCCCATATAAAGATAATGAAATTTTAATACAGATAATACATTGAATAAATATAAAAAGAGTAAGACTATGTGAAAGAAATCAATGTACACACAAGAGACTACATATTTGGCACACTCCGAAAATCCCAGCACTCTCAGAGGCTGAGGCAGGATTTCGAGTTCATGTTTGAGCAACTTAGCCACTTAGTGAGACCCTGTCTCAAAGTAAAAAATAAAAAAGGGCTGGAGGTGCTGGGGATTTAGCTCAGCAGCACAGCGCCTGCCTGGCAAGCACAAGGTCATGAGTTCGATTCCCGGTACTGGAAAAAAAACAAAAAATAAATAAAAAAATAAATAAATAAATGCTATCTAACATGTTTTACATTCATCTTAAATTATATCTTATTTAAATCCAAGTTTGACATTGTCCAGAGGTCATAATAACTGATCTATCTGGCTCCCTGGCTCTTAGTGACCCCAACTTTGGCCCTTTCATTTATTCCTCACCTGGGTATCTCTGCTACTTCTCTCTGAACTCTGAAGAAAATTCCCCTGTGCATCTCCAGGGTTTAACTTCTTTGTCCAAAGGCCAGATTCCGCAGTGTCCTCGAGCACCAGCCACTTTGGCAGCTAAGCCTGCCAAAAGGGTCTGACAAAGCAGGCTGTGCAGCCAGGACCCGCCAGACTTCTGACAGAGTTTAGCCAAGGACCAGCCTACCTATGGGCTGCACTGTGCACAATATCCAACACTGGAGCCGTATTAAACTCCCCACTAAGATGTTAGAGTCTATAGTCTGATTTGTCTGCCCCCTGATAACTTTTTTTTTTTTTAAATTTTTTATTTTAAAGAATAAAA
>NW_004955501.1:4183527-4211594 GCF_000276665.1 Chinchilla lanigera
AGAATAAAAATAGAGCTATACATGAGTGATCTATTGAAAAATCATTAACTATTCTCAATGGTTGTTGTAGGAAACACATAATAATAAACATACATTATGAAACAGGATAGGAACATTCCAAACTTAACACAGTTATGGATAGATTAGTAGGAAAATATCAATGGCTGCTGTAGTATGTGGTGGTCCTGATAACTTTTGATGTCAGTCTAATTTCTTTCCACCTGTTCTCAATTATGTGGGTGACTTAAAGTAAACATATGGCCTTTTCCTCGTGGGTATTTGCAGTCTCCTCAAACAGATCAGTGGTGGTGTTAGTTTGTAAAGGACCTTGGGTGACGATGACTCCCTGGAATATCTCACCAGTGCTTACACCACACACCCAGACAGCCTCTGCACAAGAGCTGAGTGTTATCATGTCTCCCAAGAAACACTCCAGCTGCAGCCTTGCTGGGCAAAGCCCTCTTTCCCCACTTCTCCTGCAGGCTCCCAGGAGGGAAGGGGCAGGACACAGGACAGAGGCACACTGGCCAGATTGCTACTGCATCACCTCCAGCTTTGGGGAAGACAAGCAGTGTCTGAAGGGAGCACCAGGAGCCTTCTGCATTGCAGGCTCAGGTCTGGGCCTGTAAAACTCCAAGCCTTAGATCTATAGGGTGTGATCAAAACAAAAAAAAATGGTGAATATTTAAGTTCTAAAAATAAATTATTACAGTAAAAGACACATTACCATTACACCCAAATACTCCCCTCTCTTCAAACACATTTTTAGGAAAAGGGTTAAAATGAGAAGCAGTGAAATGCATGTGTTTAGCCGGGCGTGGTGACACATGCCTGTAATCCCAGCACTCAGGAGGCTGAGGCAGGAGGATCCTTGAGAGTTCGAGGCCAGCCTGGGCTACAAAGTGAGTTCAAGGCCATCCTTGGACAATATGCAGCCTCACTGCATAGTGAGACCCTGTCTCAAAAAAACAAAAAACAAACAAACAAACAAGAAAGAAATGCATGTGTTTGATAGGTGGACTCAGCTGTGGGCCATTTCTTCCAAGGAGGGGCTGGTTACCTGCCTTGGTATAGAAATGTTATTTACCCTTGTGTGTGCTACCAGGTTTTGTCCTTGAGTCTAGCCAAGGCTGGGAATGATCCTTCCAGCTTCGCAGGCCTATTGCCACAAGTTTTTGTTTTGTTTTGCTTTGTTTTGAGGTATGTAGCCTAGGCAGATCATTATGTAGCCTAGGCAGATCTCAAACTCACAGCGCTCCTCCTGCCTCAACCTCCTGAGTGCTGGGGTTATAGGCTTGCATCACCATAATCCAGAACCATGTCATTTTTATCTGAACACAATACTTAAGAAACTGAGAAATCCAGTGTAGTGTGAAATTTTCTTTCCATCCTGTTGAAGGCTGTGCCTCATTCAAGATCCTTCATCTTTCGTGCTGTCTCCTGCTTTGCAGTGTGGTAATATATTACTTGACTATGCTCATATTTGCTGTACTTTTATAATAAACTTACTTTTATCTTTTAAAAATCATTATGGCTCTTCTCTGTTCACATAGGTCTGAACCTCAAATTTCTGTAGCCACAACCTCTACAGAGCTCCTTACTGTTATACACACTTATCCCATTCTTCTTGCTACTTTCTGAAGCAGTTCTAAAAGTTCTCTTGAATGTTTTTAGTGACATTGTTGTAGCTGCTCCATGTCCCAAATCGTTCAAAAATGTTTACCTTTTATGGTCATTTTGACTTTGGGGAAGACCAGAGGTCGCATGCTGGCAGGTCTGGTGGATAGGATGGATGAGGACACACTAATGTTTGTATGAGCCCATCTTTCCACTGGACGGCACTGGACAGCAGCATTCACCATGATTTTGATCACACTTTAAAAAGACACTAATGAAAGAGGACTTCAGAACTAACTCAGAAACAGCCAGAAACATGAGTTAAGTGTGTTCAACCCCAGGGGGAATATTTTGAGGGGGATTAATGGCATTGTGTCTCTGCCAATAATAAATCTTTAAATGTACATGCTCATCGCATATTTTGATCACACAGTATCTCTCCAAGATCTTGGCTTTGGCCCTCAAGTACTGGAGTGGGAGAGCCAGTGCCAAGCCAAGTGCCCTGCCCCCGGGCTTATCCTTGGCAGATGGATGGGAACACAGCCCACACGGTGGAAAGCAAGCCCTGAAGTGGTAGAACCAGCAGAACAACCCTGACCTTGTCAGCTTCCTGCCCCAGGTGCCTACACCAGCCCCGAGAAGGCCTTGAGTGAGCCACCACAGTGGGAAAAAGGAAGAGGCGGCAGGCAAACACAGCACCTTGGCCTGGCTCCGCCTAAAGCCCCGCCCACCGGAAGCGAAGCCTTGAAAAGCACAGGCCCAAGCACAGGGAGCCTGACAGGAGCACTGGATAGCAGTAGCAGCACAGTTCTGGAAAGTGCAAAGCAAACTGATGAGATTTTCACTTTCTCCCACACCAAAGGTTTACAGCAGGGGAAGAAGCAAGCTCAGGAGACCCTCAGACAATCTCAGGAAATTCCTTTAGCACTGGGCCAGAGAGTACAAAGCTGACAGCGGAAGGCTGATTGAAATGCTCCAAGATGCCCTCCCTCTCCACATTAAAGGAAGGTGGGCACTGTAGCGCAAATCATACAGTGCTATCTGGAGAGGTTTAAGGTGGCACAAGGGTCAGCTGCCAACCCTGTCATCTTCTCTGCTTGACACCCTCTTCAACCTGGTCACCAGGGTTTCAGTAGGAAGCCAAAGACTCCTTCACCAAGAATCTGACTAGCCCAAGGGCAATAACCTGTATATGCTGCTACTTGGGGTCCCCAGAAAACGCTATTCCATTCTTTCCCTGTGAGACCTGCCAAGAAGCCAATTCTGCCCCATCAGGGAGCTTCCCTTGGCTGCTAAACACCTCACTCTTAAATGGGAGCAAACCACCAATAATCAGTCATTTGAGAGAAGCTGTAACCATGAAAAACAGTAGAACAAAACAAAAAAGGAAACATGAACTCCAAGGAAACAGAAATAATGCAGAGATCAGAAGAAGAAAACAATTTTCATTTGAATTATTTCTCCCAGAGGAATGAGAGAAGGTAATTCATGAAGGAAGATGATGATAGAAAAAGAACCCTGCACAAGAGGCAACTCTTGAACATTAAAAATGATAGCAAAAGTATACAAAAGTTAATCTAAAACAGGGAGCAAACTGCCCAGGAAAAACAAAATACTGTCTTCTTATCGGGAAAAAAAAAAAAGACTTAAGAATCAGAGACTCATTCTGGGAGTTTTAACATCCAAATAACTGGAATTCCAAAAGAGTGAACAGATAAACTGGAGAAAAACAACAAAATCTTATGAGAAAACCCCAGAGCACAGGGCCATGAGGTGCCAGATGGAAAGGCCCATCAAGGGCTCGCAGCAAAGGACAGAAACATGAAAACACATCATATGTATTCTAGGACATCAGGCGTGTGGAGGAAATCCTGGCAACCTCCGGAGGAAAACAGTTTATAAGTAGGGATCAGCAGTCACAATCGCATTTTTTTCTCAGTAACAGCTTAAGAGGCAAAGAGACAATGAAATAACTCTTTCAAAATACAGAGGGACAATGGTTTCTAACCTAGAACTTTATACCTAGCCAACTATCAATGCAGTGTGTAAGGACAGAGGAAAGACACTTTGAGACACAAATAATATTTATTTATTAAAAAATCTGCCTTTCCACAAATCCATTGTTGGGAAGATAAGAAATAGTAAACCCAAAAAGAAGCGGCCAAAGAATTCAGTAAATAAGGAACCAAGCAGAAGGGAATGGAGGAGAAGCTCCACAGTAAAGAAGGAAGGAAATCTCAAGAGGAAAGCTATTTACTGGGGCCAGACAGCAGTCACTGTCCCACTCTGCAGGACGGATGCCACCAAGACTGAGATGCAGCCCACGGAAGACAGATAGGTCTACATTCACGGAAGGGAATTTTAGAGTTCTGTGTATTTGGACACAAAATGCTAAGTACAAAGAGCACCAACCAAATGGAAAATGAGGCAAAATTTAATTCCAATAAAAACAAAAGTTGGATAAGAAAGGAACTGTAGTCCTGGCAGAGTAATGTGAGTTAGCTATGAACAATATTTATATAGTCACAATAAACGTTGCAAGTATAAACATCAGAGAGTAATTTAACAAAAAATGTTGCTTAGCCATGTCAAGAGAATGGAGAAGTATGTGTGTGTGTGTGATGCTAATCTTTGGTGGTAGGAAGGAGGTAGATAATTACTTAAAATGGAGACAGGGCAATAGAGAAAAATATCTGTAGAAATCTAGGTGTAAACACAGGCTATCTAAAAGAATTTGAAGTGATTGTCTCATTGAGTGGAGCTCAGTGGAAGGAGCAGAGTGAGATGATTTTTTCTCACTAGTACTATCTAATTTTTGAAGATGTTTCTTTTATTGATATATAACAAACCATATATAACAGACCATACTACTTAAAGAGCATAACTTGATAAGTTTTGTCACATAAACACCAACAATCAAAACAATAAATCTATTCAGTACCTCCAACTTTCCTCCTGCCCTTTGGGATCCCTCCCTCTCTGAATTATTCCCTGGGAGGGACACATGGGTGGCTGAAAGTCAGTAGACTCCCAGAAATAGGCAATACTTCCTTAGGAACTTGTGCTGCTACTGTGGGTTCTGCAAATGCCAGGTTGGGGAAGACTCCTCCCGGTCAAACCGGGCCTTCCTTCAGCACTCATCTTGAGAAACTCCTCCTCCAGGAGGCCTGCTGTGGCTGCCTCTCTGTGCCTGTGCCCCGTCCTTCATTGGAGAGTGCTTGTGTCTTTCTCCTTTGCTCCCAGCGACCTGTGAGCCCCATCAGGATAGAGATCCCCTGAGACTCAGAGTGAGGACTCAAGAAATATTTGTGTCGAATGAATGCATGAACTATGTGACATAAGAGATGCGTGAAGGTGAATGAGGTGAATGTACAGTGTTTCCCAGGTGACATAATGCTGTTATGTTAAGATGGTGTCTCTTTAAAGACCATGTGACCCAGGAAAGGTTGAAGTGGTAGGAAAACTCAGAAACACATGTGGGGCTGTCAGTGCACTCTTGGAGGGGTCCAGGACTCTGTTCCAGGATGAAACCCTTCCCCAAAAATCTCCCCTTTTTTTGGTTTTTCTCTGGTACCAGGAGTCGAACTCACGACCTGGCACTTGCCAGGCAGGCGCTGTGCCGCTGAGCTAAATCCCCAGCCCCTCCCCAAAAATCTCATTCCTCCCTCTCCTCTCCACTCCCCATCTCCATTCCCAGCCCCAGCCCCAAGATGTGTGCACGGAACCCCAAGCTGAGTTGACCCCAGCAGCTGGGGATGCGGTTCACTAGGGGGCATTCTTCCATCATACTGGCCCTGTCTCCAACAGGCACAGAATCTTTCCCTGGGCTCTTTCCTACTGGACTGCAAACCCAGGGCTGCCCCACATTCCCTGCCATCTTTAGCCAGAGCAGAGGATCTCTCCAGGGAGCGGTGGCATAGCCACTAAATCAGTGTGCACAGTATAAGGCATTTTGGCAGAAAAGGCAGGTGCCAGGGACTAAACTGATATTTTCAGTTGATGTGCCTTTGGCCATTGGTCCAGAGTAATCAGTTCTTAGATCTCCTCCCAGCCCCTTCCCCAGCAGGATGGCTGCCCAGGCAGGAATAAACCGAAGGGTGTCCTCCTGCCTTTCTCCATTTACTCACCAAGGTCCATGCAGGACTAGGAGACATGGACATTCTGGGCACTTAGAGACCCCAGAGAAAAGGGGAGGAAATGGGGATGGGGCTTGACTCCCTCCATATTCTGTGACTTTACCATGGGCAAGAATCATCCCAGTCCCGGGCCTGCAAGGCACCAGAAGCAAAGGGCCACAGACAAAGGCCGGAGGTCGAAGGGTAGGCTCAGTTTCCTTCATTTTTAAGAGAAGCATCCTCCTACTTCAACCACTGTGGGACCTCACTTCACAAACGCTCTAACTGTGGAGGACTTAACATCCAAAGACACAGGTCCTGTGAGGCAATCTGTGCCTGATAGATATTCCAGTTTTGAGCCCCGGGAGTGAAAAGGAAAAGGGGCAGCTGTGGAAGCAAGGGCTTGGGAGATTAAAACTGGAGGCAGTTGAGCCTGGTGTGGTGGCGCATGCCTGTGATCCTGGCACTCAGGAGGCTGAGACAGGAAGATCGCTGTGAGTTCAAGGCCAGCCTAGGCTACATAAGAGAGTTCAGAGCCAGCTGAACTACATAGTGAGACCTTGTTGCAAAAAAAAAAAAAAAAAAAAAAAAAAAGCAGTTGTGAAGGGATGGGTAGAGAAGGGTGTGAAGGGGGAACAGGGGTTCTTGCAGAAAGACAAAGAAGGCATTTGCTTGACTCTGTTCTGCTCTTAGAACTGGAGCACAGGCACTTTCATCCCAGTGTCCAGATTCTTCCTGGGATTTGCTTCCTGCCCCAGATTTTGGCAGGTTTCCTGCTCCCATAAGCTGTCAAAAAGGAGGCTGGAAGGTGGAATTTCACAACCAAAAGGCAGTCTTGCTTTGATGTTGCCACCTGGGCCTTGGGGCCCCTCCTCCTCCAGTCATCTGCGTGGAAGGTGAGGGGGACCATTGCTTTTCCAGCCTAGGGCTGTGGGAGGGAAGGGGTCCACTAAGAACCCTTCATATTCCAGCCTGAGACGCAGCTGTGTGCCAGGCTGAGGCCATGTCACGGGCACAGGCCCAGACACAGGCCAAAGAGGGATGAGGGTGTGGGTGTCTATCTCTTGCTAAGCCCTGTGCACACCTATGATGCAACCACACCCGTGAGCTGCACACTCCAGAGCAAAAGCCTGCAGCCTGGCTTAGTCTGAGAACTGGGTCACTTCTGCATCTTTCCTGGGCAGGATTCCAGAAACAGTCAGCCACACTGTCATCTGGGAAGAAGCACTACCTGGGGGTGGGGGGGCGTAGATAAGAGAGAGGGAGCAAGATTGGCTGAGAAAGACAAAGGTAAGAGGGAGAAATCCCTCGCTCCGCTGTCCACAAGGATTGACAGGCAAGC
Source organism: Chinchilla lanigera (assembly GCF_000276665.1). NCBI lineage: Eukaryota > Metazoa > Chordata > Mammalia > Rodentia > Chinchillidae > Chinchilla > Chinchilla lanigera. Next base: position 4,190,602 of record NW_004955501.1, read on the forward strand.
CGGCTGGCCAGCCAAGCGCCCACTGTGTACACAGCTCCCTCCGCTTGCTTCACAGCGCTCACCCTCTCACCGAGCCACCCTGCAAGCCAGGTGTGGCTGCAGCTGGGCAGGCTCTGCTGAGACCCCTGGCTTTGTCCTCCTTTCTTTCCCAGATGGAAGAAAAAAAGAAAAGTGTGTGTAAATTTCCTATTCGGTTTGGAATGCCACTCCCTTCACCAGCCCTTTAAAGAGCTGTCGCCACAGCAAGTGTGAATCTGGGTTCAAAAAATCTGCAGAATTTTCCCCATTTACTCAACCGAATCGCCCTCCACTCGGACTCTTCCTAAGTGGATGTCAGTTCTGCCCCCCTTGGATGCAGAGATGAGCGGTCAAGGGGCCTGACTTGCCAGCAGCAGGCTTGCCTACCCTAAGATGTACCTCTGTGACCCTGGCTGCCTTGCACAGACCCGGTTCTGCAACCATCTGGAGAATGTCTAAGCTTTTTCTTAGGTGTCCCTGTGAAGGCCCCTGAAAAACAGGCTGCACCGTGTGGCCTTTCCCCTGATTTTGCAACCAGAGTGCACAAGCCTACACCCACTCTCATACCTCTACCAAGTGTTTCCAAGAAGAACGCTGCCCATAAGGTGAGGCCATCTGGGAACTTCTCTCTTCCTCTTCATTCATGACATTCCTACCTACCACGGCTAGTTACACTAACATTGGTATCCAGTCCACAGCTTTTCCTTGTAAGGTGGCCTCTTGGCTTGGCCCAGAGGACCCATTTTCTCATTTGTATCAGGTTCAATCACTATTTGAAATGCAATATGTGGTTTCCAAGTAAACCACATGCACACACATACACACACTTTTAGGAGGCCTTTATTAAAAATTAACAATGTCCCTGGCCATTAAGTGTGCAGAGTTTCCTTGCCCCTGGCTGCCTCCAGCAAATTTAGGAACTGCAAACTCCAGGCTGAGAAGAGGAAGAAAGTACAGTGGGGGCAGAAATCAGCCGCGATTCCCCGGATGGAAGGAACCTGAGCATCCGCTCCCATCTCTGCCCCAAGATCTGCGAAGAGGCCCTGCACGGCCAGGTCTCAGGAGGGGTACAGAGAGCAGTGAGGGCGGCGTGGTGGGGCTGTGTCTGAACCGACATCCACTTAGGAAGAGTCGGAGTGGAGGGTGATTCGGTTGAGTAAGTGGGGAAAATTCTGCAGATTTTTCGAACCCAGATTCACACTTGCAGCGGCAACAGCTCTTTAAAGTGCTGGCGAAAGTGTTTGTAAACAATAAAAACGCAATTCAAAGGTTGCCGCTGGGGTGAAAACCCAGGGGGTTAGGGAAGAGGTTCCGCAGCTCTTCACGGGGGAGGGTGCGAGGAGAGCGGCTGTGGACGTCCTTGCAGTCGTTCACCCGGTCCCTCGCGCAGCAAGACCGGACGCGCGGTGCTCAGCGTAGGCGCCGTGCCGCCTAGTTTTAGGGACCACAGGTGAGAGCGAGGCAGGTATGGGGAGGGACGGCAGTCAGGGGCTGAGCTGGATTAAATCGTCCCCAGAGGCTCCGATGGAGAGTGGGGGAGGGGGCACCGCGCGACCGTGGGCCCCCGGGCCGGGGACCGAGCGTGAGCCGGTCCAGTGCCACCAGCGCCGCCTCCCGGAGAAAGGCGGCGGCCAGAGGGGGAGTGAGAGGAGGCGGAGGGCGGAGGAGGGCGGCGCGCCGAGAGGTTATTTGTGGTTCGCTTTGATCCCGAGGGGGAACCTGAAACTCTCACATTCCTGGCATAGCTGCCGCCTCCACCGCGGACCGACCCAGAGGCTGCGCGCTCCGGCGCGAGCAGCCAGAGCGTCGGCGCCGCTGCCGAGTGCGCACCTCCGCCGCCGAGCAGAGCCGGGCGAGCCGGGCTGGGACGTCCGGGCTGAGCGCGCCAGGCACCCGCGGCCCGCACGGTAGGCAAAGCCGCCTCGAGAGCCTGGGTACCCGCGCCCGGCCCCCTCTCGGAGCCGGAGCACGGCCCGCGCGTTCTTCCTTCTGGGTGCAGTGTGCGCTTTCGAGGCGGCGGCTGCGCGAGGCGAGGGCCGCTCGCCCAGGAAGCGCTGCACGGCGCGCTTGGGGCTGGGGTCTGGAAGGCTCTCGGATCCCCCGGGGCTGGAGGAGGGGACACATTTGGAGAGCGCAGGGAGGTTTCGGCTGGTGGGTCGAACTTGGGAGGCGTGGACCGCGGCTGCAAGCGCCTCGTGGGGTTCAGGCTGTAGGGCCCTCGTGGTTGATTTGGCAAAGCAGGGGGCACAGGTGTCTTGTGTCCCCCAGTGGCCCAAGAATTCCTCTTTGTCTTCCTTGGAAAATCCTTTCTGGAGCCACGAACTGGCTCTCACTTAGAAAGAATGCAGCCTGCTGTCCAGTCCGGTGACGTCAGCGCTGGAGTATTTGGAAAACAAAGAGGGCTGGGAGGGAGCGAGGGAGGTGGACCCGCGACGCTTAAAGACCTCTCTCGGCTGCGGGCTACCCTCGCCAGCTCGTCCGTTGTGTACTGGCGTCTGCCGGGGCTCGGATCCTCCCCGGATCGAGGCAGGGCTGGACCCTTGGCCGGTGCGATCTGATTTGGACACTAGCTGTGGTTCTTTCGGCGAGCGCGAGCCCAGGCGAGGCTGGAGGTGCGCGCTTGCTCGGCAAGGTGGCTTTCAGAGGGCGCAGCGCGCTACCTCGGTAGAGGCGCACTGCTCTGGTAAGGGAAACCGAGTTTAGTAACGGCTCAGACCTTCGGTATCAGAAAGATTGTGGATTTCTGGGGTTTGACTGGGACAAATTTGAGATGAGAGGCCTTGGGGATGTGCCTGCCTCCCAGTCCTGGCACACTGTTGGCGCGCCTGGAATCTCCGGAAGGTTCTGCATTCCTTCTCGCCGCTCCCGGATCCTCCTCAGCAGGAGTCAGCCCAGACAGTGATTAAACTAGGAAATGCCCCGCAGATGAAACTCGGTGCGAGTTGACTCCTGGTTGCTTGTTTTGTCCCTGCTACGGGAGTATTGGGGGTGGGGACGATGATCGGGTGCAGGCTCACCCCCCTACCTCCCCCCCCCCCCCCCCTTCTCATGAGACGATATCCATGGCTCGCCCCCCCCCCCCCCGATCTGGGCAGCCGAAGGCCTGGGAGTGGCGGAGAAGATTGGGAATGGCTGCTATGCTAACGTGCCAAGCCCAAACTGAGGCAGGGCACCAGGGCTGGTTTTGCGGCAGAGGAGAGGCCACATTCCCCTCTCCCTCCGCCTCCCTTACACACAGGGCCTGTTGCAGCACGGATTTTGTTTGTTTTTCCCTGGATCTCGGTGTAGAGGTTTGTGTTGGAGGAGGCCGTGGAAAGGAAGCTGGCAGGCAGCTTCCTGGCCATGAGCCTTTGGGAGCCCAGGCAGAGAAGGGAACTATTTGCTTGGGTACTGTCCCCAAACCTTAGGCCCACAGTTGCTGACCTTCAGACCTGTAAGGCTGTTACTGCTGCCAAGAGCCCTACTGAGTGTCCACCCTGCATGCTCTTAGGGGTCTTTTCCAGGCTGCAAGTGTGTGCAGAGAGGGATAATCATAGCGAGGGCGACACGCCTTTCTTTCTTCGCCCTGGCTCTCTTGCCATTTCTGTGAGCCCTCACTAGGTGGCTGGCCTGCAAACCGTTTTTGCCTCATCTCACAAACCATTGTCCTGTTGTATAGGGCCTTGCTTGTTTTCATTCTTTTCGCCAATTCAGATGCAGTTTCTCCCTTTCCTTGTTCACTTTGCGCAGTGACTGCCAAGGTCACCCATGACAAGGAGGGCCAGGTTCATTTTATCAGCAGCCTTTGGTGAAGCGGGGCCCAGGCTGTCCTCTAGGAGTTCTCTGGCTCAGGAAGAGTAGGGGAAGCCTGTGGATGGCTCATGGGGGTAGCACTGTGGCCACAAGGCATCTTCATTCTAGAGGGAGCTGGGAATTGTTTGCCCAGGCTCCTGTGGGATTAGTTCATTCTTTATCACGCGGTTAATTCATTCTTTAAATGGGGACTCTGTTGATTTCTGGTCTGTACAGCTACGTGGTTAGATCTGAGCTAAGCTGGCCATGGAGTCATCCATGAGGATGTGCGCCGGGTGGCTACTTCAGGGGGCTGTGGTTTCTGTTAGATTACTTTCTGGTTTGCTGTCAGATTTCTCGAGGATTAGTAACTCTCGGTAAATGTCATTACAATGGTAATCATTTGCCAAGGATTTACAGTGTACCAGGAGCTCAATAGTTGTTGTCTCTTTTAAAGCCCAACCATGTGGCAAGCAGTATTCTTTTTTTTTTTTTTAATGGAGAAACTGAGGGTTGGAGGTTAGGTAATTTGCTTGAGTAGTGGGGGCAACATTAGCAGTTGAACCCGGGCTTGTGTGAAACGCACCTACCGCAGCCTTCCTCTGTACATTATGCTTGCAACCAGACTGTAATGGAAGGTTGTCCCCTTTCTCATGTGCTTCCACTAATTTCTCTCCCCACCCTCCGTCCAGGTGCTCTGGGTCCAGGTGCCTGCTGGCCACTGTCTAGGAAGGTGTGTGCAAGCCAGAGAAGCATGAGGACGCTGGAAGACTCCTCAGGGACAGTCCTGCACCGCCTCATCCAGGAGCAGCTGCGCTATGGCAACCTGACAGAGACGCGCACACTGCTAGCCATCCAGCAGCAGGCCCTGCGGGGTGGGGCTGGCGCTGGGGGCACGGGGAGCCCCCAGACCTCCCTGGAAATCTTGGCACCCGAGGACAATCAGGTGCTACAGCAGGCCACCAGGCAGGAGCCCCAGGGCCAGGAGCACCAGGGTGGTGAGACCCACCTGGCAGAGAACACCCTCTACCGGCTGTGCCCACAGCCCAGCAAGGGTGAGGAGCTGCCTACCTATGAGGAGGCCAAAGCCCACTCGCAGTACTATGCAGCCCAGCACGCAGGGCCACGGCCACACGTTGCAGAACGGGACCCTCGTGGGGCCCCAGGAGGCAGCCACCGGCAGGATGAAGCCCTGCGGGAGCTGAGGCACGGGCATGTGCGCTCGCTGAGTGAACGGCTCCTGCAGCTGTCCTTGGAGAGGAACGGTGCCCGCGTCCCCAACCACATGAGCTCCTCTCACAGCTTCCCACAGCTGGCTCGCAGCCAGCAGGGCCCTCCACTCCGGGGTCCTCCTGCTGAGGCCCCAGAGTCCCGTGGACCCCCACCACAGTACCCACACGTTGTCCTGCCTCATGAGACCGCTGCTGTTGCTGACCCAAGGTACCGCACCCGAGGCAGCCCGCACTTCCAGCATGCTGAAGTCAGGTAACTGCACCCACCGTGGCCTTTCAAGCTCTGGCTTGCTTCCAGTGTAGTCTCCTCCCCTGGCAAGGAGTTCGAGCTGACAAGATCCCTAGCCCGCTTCACCGCTACCAGCTCGAGGTTGCCTGATATAACCCCCTCTTCCTTGAAGGGAGAGGATGTAACCAAGGTCACATAGGAAGTTAACACCATTGCTTTGGCTCACAGACACTACTGTCCGCTTAGCAGGAGCAGCAAGTAACTAGGGTTCCCAGGAGATCGGAATTGTAGCAAGGGTTGGGGGCAAGACTGTGGAAGAACCTCCAGAAGACAAAGAATGAGAGTCACTGCCATGTTGTTCCCAAGTAGAAAGAAGATGCATGGCCTCCCTGGAGGTTTTGTTTGTGTTTCAGTGGACAACGGGGAGAGGTAGTCCCAATGGGACCAGAAGAACCAGGGGTTCACCCTAGAAACCGCTCTGTCAGGGCTGTTCTGTCACTACTGTTCATTTCCTTTCCTGCTTTTCCACGTGCCTATAGCTCGTAGTGGGAGAGGAGGCTGGGTCCAGATGAGCTCCCTTTTGTGGAGGCTCAGGAGAGGGTGTTAGTCTGATTCTTGAGTGTGAAGGGAAGCCCTGAGAGGACATGATCTGATTAAACTTCAACAGGTGAACACAAGGGTAACACATGGCTGCATGCAGAGAAAGGGAGCATAAGGGCCAGAATGGAAGTGAGGGGCCCAGAGGCGGGAAAGCAGAACATTTCAGACATGAGGCTTCCTGGATGAGGCTGTGCCTCAGGCATCCCACCGGGCTCAGCACCTTCTCCAGAGAGGCAGACACATCCATCACTGTTGCATCTTCCATTGGGGGTGTCCAGGGAACCCTGCCAGAGTGGGTCATGGATTTATGAACTCCCTGTGGTGGCTCAGGGTCAAAGTCTGATTCTCTTCTCGCGCTGAGTCTCCATTTAGTCATTCACTTTCCCACCGTTCGGCCTTTTCTGGGGAAGATGCCTGTCCTTGCTCTCGAGAAATGAGTCAGTAGCATGACAGCGCTGGTGTGCAAGAACCCTGGAGTGAAGTCTCGTGGGCTTGCTCCAGCTCCAGGCCCTCCGGATTCCCACCTCATCTCTCTGCTCAGGGCTGGCCAGGAAGAGTTTGGGAAGCTGAGTCGAGGTTTCTTCTTTGGGACCAGTCAGGAAGTGATAACATCATAGCAGGGAAGCAGCCTGTTTTAAGGAGAACAAAAAGGGAAGGGGGAACAAGGGAAAGGGAAAGCAAGTGTGGCGGGGAAGGAGACTCTGTTCTTTCCTGCAGCTCAGTCATCCCCAGAGAATGCTGCTGTGTCCGCCGGGCCCATGCAGGGGCAGCAGGTTTCAGAAGCTACCCTGGGAATGGCCACATTAGCAGAGACAGCAGTTGGGCCATTCCACAGGCACAGAGCCCTGCCCAGCTGTCACTGGAAGCTTTACTTTAGGTAGCAGGGAAACGCACCTGCTGTTCTCCTTTCGGCTGACCAATGAGACTGTTGGGCGCTGGGGACAGGGACTTGAGCTTAGGATCCTCAAAAGAGCAGAGGGAGGCCTAGGCTACAAGATATGGGTGCGGAGCAGATGGACTCAGGAGTGGAATTGTTTTCATGGGTTTCTAAAGCTTGAAAAGTTTCTTCCTGAAATGGAAGCAGTTGTGACATTTGGAGTCACAAGACCCTTTGACTCCCCATGCCTCTTCAGCACAGAACCCTGAGGGTGATGGCATGCCTGTACCATGAACCAGCAAAACCCTGCCCCTTGATCTCTGCAGCATGTTAATCAAAAGGCAGCCCTCATACTGTACACTTAGAGCAGGCCCAGGTCCCTCCTGGGAGAGCTGGGTGACCCGCCATTAAGGGAGTGCCCTCTGTGTCTCCACATCCACCAGCCCTTACCTGGGAGGTGGGAGACCCCTCTTGATACAGCAGGGGAATGGCCTCACTGGGCGTGAGGCATCTGCCTGAGGTCTAACAGCGGGAGCTGGGATCTGAACCTTATGTGTCACACTCTTACCTGTCTTACTGCCGTCACCTTAGCCACAGCCCTCTAGGAATGTCTTGGGAGTTGAGAGGATGGGTACCAAGACCTGGAGGGAGGGAGAAAACTTGAATGTGCTTCTTCAGTGAACCTGAAACTGAGGACTTGTGACAGACACAAGGCAGCTGCTGGACCCAGCCACCCAATTGCCCTGGAGCCTTGGGAGACTATTGGTTTAGTTATAATCCATTAGCTTCTAGAACTAAAAAGAAACTTTTATTGATTAGAAAGCTCAAGGGTGCATTTTAAAAAATGCCTCAGTGAAGCAGTAGTTCTTGTGAGGCCTAGGATGGCTTGGGGGGATCCCCAAGGCCTCAGCCCTAGTGAGGCAGCGCAGGACACCTTGACGTTCATCCCCTCCAACCCTGGGGAGTCTTGGGCAGCCACCGTTTGGGAAGGGGCCTTCGCACTGGTCACTGTCTTAATACTAGAGAGGCGGAAACTGGTGTTAACAGTTTATTAATATTAGTCGTGGGGGTCCGTGAGCTCTGAGTGTCCTGTCTTCTGTTTGCCAGGATCCTGCAGGCCCAGGTGCCTCCTGTGTTCCTCCAGCAGCAGCAGCAGTACCAGTACCTGCAGCAGCCCCAGGAGCACACTCTCCCCCCACATCCGGCAGTTCTCAGTCATGGCCCTCTGGGAGTGGAGGGACCCGCAAGTGCCCAGGCCTCCTTGGCCACCGTAGGGAGTGCCCACCTGACCCAGATGGAGGCTGTGTTGAGAGAGAATGCCAGGCTGCAGAGGGACAATGAGAGGCTGCAGAGGGAGCTGGAGAGCTCGGCAGAAAAAGGGAGCCGCATTGAAAAGGTAGGCTTGCTGGGGTCGAAGACAGGGTGGGGAGGCACAGGAGTCTGAGAGCCGGCATCTGGTTGGATTTCTCTCTCTGGCCTCCACCCGCTTCACTCCTCGTGCGCCTCCCCAGCTGACTCGAGACAGCTGGGGAACAGCCGAGAGGCCTCCAGCGCGGGCCTAGAGCATGAGCAGTTGCTGGCCAGTGGTGGTTAGAAAGAGCTCATTCACCAGCTCCCTGCTCACTCACACCCTGGCCCTGCACACAGTCCCTCCCTTGGACACCTCCCACAGAGAGCTCTTTGTGTCCCCCACACAACAGCCAGTCTGTTCCAGGCCAAAGAGAAAGTCCCTCCTCTTGGAAAAAAAAGGCACTTGTTGGCATGGCAAGCCAGCTAGGAGCACGTGTGGGGCCCGCGGCAGCCAAGTGGGACGGGCGGTTGGGGCCAGGGTGGCCCTCTGCGTGGTCAGTGGCAGAGCGGGAAACAGAGACTGCAGACAGAGCAGCTCAGGCCCAGGGCTGGTGCCTCTTTCTTGAGTGAAGGCTTACAGTTGTGAGCTGAGGTTAAGCTTTAGCATATAGCCTCGGGCCTGCCTGTCATGTTGGGCATGGATCGGACCATCCAGAACACACTCACCCTGGCCCTCTTGTGCTCAGATTTCTCGGCAGACCAGCCAACAGTAAAATGCTGCTTTCTGCACAATGGCCACAGCAAAGCTGTATTTAGTTGCCCTGAAGGCAGGCCCTTGCTGAGTTCCTGGCCAGGGCACAGTCAGCATCTGGTCCTTTGGGCAGCAGATGGGACCCTTGGTGCTGGTCCCAGCAGTCTGGCCCTCAGGAGGCTGCAGGCTTCTGACCGTCCCACTAGAGCCACTTCGGTTTTGTGCTCTTTTTCCCCTCTCTCCTCTCTCTTTCTCGGTGTAGAGTGGCAGGTCTGCCTGGGATCGGTCCCTGGGAGCCCTGTCCTTCCTTCAGCTCTGCTTATGCCTTTTGCAGCTGGAGAGTGAAATCCAGCGGCTCTCTGAAGCCCATGAGAGCCTGACAAGAGCCTCTTCCAAGCGCGAGGCCCTGGAGAAGACCATGCGGAATAAGATGGACAGTGAAATGAGGCGGTTGCAGGACTTCAACCGCGATCTTCGAGGTGAGAGCTGGGCACATGGTGCGAGAGCTGGGAGCATCTGCCGAGCTTTGCTGTTCTAGGGGAAAATCCCAAGTCTCTGTTCTCTGCAAACATAAGTGCAAATTGACTCCGAGGCCAAGCTAAGACTCTTTAGAAGACACCCTGATGGAAAGATCCTTGTCTGTGTCCTGGGCCTTGGAGCACGGCATGGAGCCCACAATGTGTGGCCTCCACAGGGTGTGTTTCCTCCTGGGTGACCGAGCTTGGTCTCCCTATGAGCCTACCTCCAGTTCAGAGGGAGCAGCCCCATCAGTAGGGCCCCAGGGAAGACCCCAGGCAGGCAATGTTGCCAGACACTAAAACATCTGCCCTTCATTTGTAACAGAGAGATTGGAATCTGCAAACCGCCGCCTGGCAAGCAAGACACAGGAGGCCCAGGCGGGCAGTCAAGACATGGTGGCCAAGCTGCTTGCTCAGAGTGAGTAGGGGTCGTGTGGAGAAGCCTGGCCTGGTGTGCAGATAATGAGACCACAGTGGCCCCTCTGGATGGGGGTGGCCCTCTCCCTTGGAAAGTAGTACTTTAGGCAGAGCCCAGCACCAGACTAGACCTCAGGGGAGGGGTGGCTTCCAAAGAGGAGTAAGGTCTGGTTCTATATTTATCAGGAAGAGCAGTTGATACACGCGGGGGAGCTGTGCACAGTGATTTGCTGAGCTGTGACACTGACCATCAGTGCAGGGTTTCTGCTGCAGAAGAGCATGGGGTGGGGGGAGCCCTGAGCCAGGAGAATGAAGAATCAGAGTTTTCTGGGGAGTCCAGACAACAGAAAGGCTGAACATGGGAATGTGAGAAGTGGGGAAGTCTGGTGGAGCTGGGCCATAGCAAAGCTGCCAACAATCTAAAGAAGGGGCTCGGGGGGCTTCTCTGAAGGAGGGGTGTGGTCTTCCTTGAAGGATAGATGAGTTTGCTGTCTGGTCCACTCCTTCCTCCCTCTTTCCTTCATCTGTTTGTATTAAAATTGGGCTAAGCACCTGGCAGGGATTTGAGCAGAGGGAGAGAACAGGTCCAGGAAGTGGAAGGAAGGTCGGGAAGGTGGGAATGAGCTTGAAGCAGAAGCCTGAGCTCAAGGGTGTGCATGATCCCAGAGACTGGTACTGGGGAGGTCCCTGGCGGGGAGGTGGGGGACAGCAGGGATGGAGATGCAGTTAGATGGCACCAGTGAGGGTACATGGAGGGGCTGGGGGCACAGAGGGAACCTGAGCTCAGCAGCAGGCGAAGCTCAGTCTCACGGGGATGGGAACGGTTGGTTTCTGGGTCAGGTGGCTTTAGGAATGAACCCATCAGAAACCCTACTGTCGGAGAGCATGAGTGCCCAGAAGCGGCATGAGGGCCAAGTCTGGCCGGCAGCACCCCTCTTCCTTGCAAGAGGACTCAGCCCTGGACAGAGCCTCCACCAGTACCTGCTGGGGTTGGGAATGGGGAAACAAAGGCCAAGCCGACTGACCAGGTTGGCAGGAGGTAGGCCAGCCTGTACTGGCCTGGCTGAGTGAGGTTCCCACCCCCACCCCCATGTCAGGGTCCCTGAAAGGGACGGTGGGGGGCAGTGCAGCTCTGGGGGTTACCTCGGGGATCTGGAGAGCTGGAGCTGGTAGGCGAGGCAGGTGGGGGTGCTTTTTGGGGGAGGCTTTTAGGGCCTGGCTGCCAAAGAAAGGAAATGGGGGGGGCGGTTTCTGGAAGCCTGCGAATGGGAGAGGAGGGGGGCCGGCCAGGCGGCGTTTCCGCTCCCTGGGGAGCAAGCGAGCGCCAGGCTGTTCTTGGCTTCTCGCTGGGGCCATTAATCTCTCAGGCAGCCGCGGGTGACCTGAATGCCGAGCATTCCTGAGCCGCCCGGCTGTTCCGCTCCCGGCCAGCCTCCCGCCGCGAGCGCTGCAGCCTGGCGCCCTTCGGCCGCGAGCTCCGGGAGGAGGAGGCCCGGCAAGCACTGGGGCAGAAGGGCGGGAGAGCGGGCATTGCCCTGACCCTTCGGCGGGCGCATTCCTCACTAGCCCCTTACACGCCTTCCTGAGGCTGCCTACTGGCAGCAGCCCCACGGTTTTCTTAGGTGCTCGAGGCCCCCAAGGCCCCGCCTCCCAGCTCAAGGCCAGGGCCCCTTAGAGGCTGTACAAAGCTGCAGGAAATTTCTGGAAGCAGAAGGCTGGGTCCCCTGGCCCCGCCACGCCAAGGAGTAAGGGAGCCCCAGCAGTTTTGCAGGAGAACGTCTGGCTGACCTTTTCCGTTCATGGTGCCTGGCAGCCCTGGTTCAGAGTGTGGCCCTCTGGGAATCCTGAAGCCTGGCAGCTCTCTGCACCCCCCTTGTCTTCTCACCAGAGCCTCAGGTCCCGGACTGTAAGATAGGACAGTGCCCTAACTCCTGGTCATGCTGAGGCTGGGATTCTAAACTGTAGGGAGCACCTCTATGAGTCCACCTGCGTCCAAAGCTGCCCGCTTCCTCCCCGACTGACCAAATGTAAGGGATCCATTTCTTTATCATTGTTCTCCCACGCCTTTTCCCTCCATGCCCCAGAATGAAGCAGCCAGCTTCAGAATTCCGGAGTAAGCCAGGGTTGCCTCTATGCCCTCCGTTTCCTGCCCTGAGTCAGTGAATGCCCTTTCTGTGTGCTGAGGGTGCTGTTCAGTGTGACAGGTTCACACATGGCCCAAAGATTAAAATAAACAGCGTTCAGTTCCTCCGCCCTGCCGCATTTCAAGTGCCCAGTAGTAGCCAGTGGCTACTGCTTAGACGGCACAGTGTAAAATCATTCCACTGTAACAAAAGTCTACCGGGTCAGAGCGCTGCTCCAGAGACAGGTCCAGTAGGCTCACCTCACAGCCTGTCCTTTCCTTCCCTCTAGCAGAGTAGCCAGCCACTCCTCAGGGGACCAGTCTGAGACTTCCAAAAGGCAGGGCACAGGGATGAGTTAGCCTAGAGCTTGGGCTGAAGACCTTGTGATTTAGCCCAGCTATTTGGAGAGGTTCTCTAAGCACTAAGCAGAGTGTTCCCCCAGGCAGTTTTGTTTTTTGTTTTTTGTTTTTTTTTGTTTTGGTGACAAGATCTCAATGAGGTAGTTCAGGGTGGCCTTGACCTCACTATGTAGCCCAGGCTGGCCTCAAACTCACCAAGACTCTCCTGCCTCAGCCTCCTGAGTGCTGGGGGGATTACAAGGTATGCCACCACACACAGCTTGCCACAGGGCAGTTAACAAGATGATTTAAAAGTCAGGAAAACTGGAATCCCAGACACAGATCTTTGGGCCAGAGTCATTTTGAGTGTGCTGTGGAGCTTGCATTCCTTTATGAGCTTGGTTGCCTACATCTAGATTCCAGACCATAAACAGAAGTGTGGCACTTAACCTGGAAAGCCTGGGTTTGCAGAATAAAGCCTGGGGCACACGTTGGGAGGGAGGCCTGTAGGGGTAAGGGGCCCGCACTACCGCCAGACGGCCTGGGCCTTTAGAATCAGGCCTACTTCCGTTCCCATTTGGCAGCACTGTTCTCATGTTCCTTTCTTCTCGTGTCCGTGGTGGACACAAATCCTACCTGGAGAGGCTGGAGGCGTCAGTGAAATAAGATGTGGGGCAGCAGATGGTACTTTTCTCTTCCTTCCTTATCCTTCGGCTCAACACTGGCCGTGTCACAGTCCCCCTGAACTTTCAGTTTCTCATCTATAAATGGGAGTCACAGTGCTCCTTGACCAGTCTCAGGCAGGGAGCATCTCAGTCATCCAAGCTCAAGGGAAACAGTGGCTGTGTGTTGGAGATGGTGACATCTGGCACAATTAGAAGTGTCCCAGCAGAGAGGTGGTGTGGCATAGTTGTTACCTCAAGGGTCCTGTCACCCTGCCTTTTCCTCCTCTCCTGTGAAATAGGGTTGATCGCTGTAGCTAGCTCCTAGGCTTCTAGAGAGTGAGGAGTTGTCAACAGCCTAACAGGCAGTGGGGCCAGCGAGGGCAGTCACTGTCACTGACAGGGCCCCTCTCCTACCTGCAGGCTACGAGCAGCAGCAGGAGCAGGAGAAGCTGGAGCGTGAGATGGCCCTGCTGCGCGGTGGTATTGAGGACCAGCGGCGACGGGCTGAGCTGCTGGAGCAGGCTCTGGGCAACGCACAGGCCCGCGCAGCACGGGCGGAGGAGGAGCTACGCAAGAAACAGGCCTATGTGGAGAAGGTGGAGCGGCTGCAGCAGGCCCTGGGGCAGCTGCAGGCCGCCTGTGAGAAGCGAGAGCAGCTGGAGCTGCGTCTTCGGACCCGCCTGGAGCAGGAGCTGAAGGCCCTGCGTGCACAGCAGGTGAGCTGAGCAGGCCTGTGAGGGAGGTAGAGCTGGAGCAGCATCAGAGGGCCCGCTCTGAGGATTCGGGGAGCCCCTGTCAGACCTAGGGCAATTGATCTGCATCCCACCTCTGCTGCATGCCTCTGCATGTTCACCCAGTTATCACAGCAGAGACTCTGCCACTCAGCCTGTATCTAGGCTTGGGAGTCACCTGTCCTCAGCAATAACACAGGCTGGCATCCTGGATACGTAGAAGCTGCTATTAACTTTCATATAGAAGACTGGCCACCTTCCTACCTGCCCAAGATAGGAAGGAAGTTAGTCCTGAGTCTTTATCTTCCCTTGGGCTTCTGTCTAGGCATCTCTCAGTGTTTACAAACCAGATAGTTCTGTCTCTACTCCCATCCTTACCCTTCCCACAGAGGTAGTTATTGATAGCACGCCTGTTCCAGTCCAGCGAATTTATTATATAGTCCCCTGTGTCCGCGAGGACCCATGGCCACCTCACCCCAACCTCCGCCTTGATGTGATGCTCCTTGTTCTGCAGAGACAGGCGGGCACCCCCAGTGGGGGCAACAGCAATGGTGGGTCCCCAGAGCTCAGTGCCCTTCGACTGTCAGAACAACTTCGGGAGAAGGAGGAGCAGATCCTGGCGCTGGAGGCTGACATGACCAAGTGGGAGCAGAAGTATTTGGAGGAGCGCGCCATGCGACAGTTTGCCATGGATGCAGCTGCCACTGCAGCCGCCCAGCGTGACACCACTCTCATCCGACACTCCCCCCAGCCCTCGCCCAGCAGCAGCTTCAATGAGGGACTACTCACCGGGGGTCACAGGCATCAGGAGATGGAAAGCAGGTTTGGCATTGCAGGCGGGCCGGGGCACCTAAGACACAGTGTCCAGTCTCTGCTCTGTCCTTGATCCCTGGTAAACAGGACCCTGTCCCCACTCAGCTCAGCAGTCCCTCTGCTTCTAAGATGCCCTTGCATGTTATAAGCACAGACTCTGGTTGTGCAGGTGCTGGGGCATCCAGGCTCTGCACCCCATCCCCAGTGTAGCCCTCCAAGTTGAGGGTCATATCCCTGCTGTCTTTCATCAATGAGATTAGATCCCGCCCCTGCTGACCTTCTTAAGCAACGTGAGAAGGGCCCAGCACCTCATGTGCCAGGCTCTGAGAGCATCAGCTCTACCCCAAGTCTGCACTGTAAGGGCAAGGAGGTCCGACCTGGCCTCAGGGAGGGCTTTCTGTCAACTTGTACAAGGTAGGGAGGGTGGAGGCACTGACTCTGTGGATCTGACCATATGGGCATGGTCTCCTTCGTCAGGCTAAAGGTGCTCCATGCCCAGATCCTGGAGAAGGATGCTGTGATCAAGGTCCTTCAGCAGCGCTCCAGGAAGGACCCTGGCAAGGCTGCCCAGGGCTTCCTGCGGCCAGCCAAGTCGGTGCCATCCATCTTTCCAGCTGCGGCGGCAGGGACCCAGGGCTGGCAAGGACTCTCATCACGTGAGCAGCAAGCAGATTCACCTGCCCGGCTGATGATGGGTAAGAAGAGGCTGGTAGTGTGGACAGAGACGAGTTGTTCTTGGGCATGGGCGCAGAACACCAGGCCTTTCCTCCCAGAACCAAGGCTCCTAGGAGCCAGAACTTCCTGACTCCTCAGCAGACTGGCTTTAGCTCTGGCTCAAGGCCTGACACCTACGATGTCTTGCCTGGTGGCGAGGAGTGTCAGCCCTGTCTCCATGCATTCCATCACCATAGGCCCCAGCCACCAACTTTCCAAGTGAAATGGAACTCTCTGTACAGATACACCTTCTAGGAAAGGCTTCTCCGCTCTTCTAAGTGGATACCACAGAAATCCTAGATTTCACCAACATAGAAGTGTTCCACCACTCAAAATACTTGGAAACTAATGCAACCCGATAGTTACTCCCTTTTGAAAATGGAAGCATTAGCTGGTTGTGGTGTCGTATGTCTGTGGTCCCGGCTACTCAGGAAGCTGAGGCAGGAGTTTAAGGCCAGCCTGGGCAACCCGCAAGACCATGTCTCAAAGTTAAAAAAAAAAAAGGCTAGGATATAGCTCAGTGTTCCCTGGGTTCATTCTCCAGTACAAGGGGCTGGGATAGGGGGACAGAAGCATTTAGCTTTAACAGAGTTGTTGCAGGTCGAGAGGTGCCCAGTAGGTCCAGTTCACTGGGTTATTCTTCATCGGGGCGCCGTCTTGTAAGCCAGGCATTAACCACCAGTCTCCTGCCTTTCCTACAGAGAGGACACCCATGGAGGAGCCGGTGGCCGTGGCTCTCCTCCCTGCCCACTCCAAACACGGGAGCAGAGACGGAAGCACTCAGACCGATGGCCCTGCAGAGAGCACCTCTGCTTACCTGGTGTCAGAGCCCGACAGCCTTCCGGGCTGCAGCAGTGGCCAGAGGGCAGCCTCTCTGGGTGAGCCCCCACTTCCTCCTGGCTTCTGCGCTGGGCCATCTGTGGGTGTGCTGGGGTGTGAGGTGGGACCCCACGGCCCCTTCTCCCCAAACCCTTCCTGATCACTGCTCAGCCTTAATGGCGAGCTCTGCATGGTGAGGGATGAGGAGAGGTCTGGCTGACCCCAGTGTAAGCATGAGGGCTGTTGGTGAATATGTAGAGGAATTGGAAACCCCTAATCAAGACAGAGTCCAAATTGAGAAGCACAGCGGCCCAGTGGAAAGCACCGCCTCCTCCTCCATCTCTCCTCCCATACTTCATTGCCAGTCTGCATACCTAAGATGCTGGTTCTTGTGCAGTCATCCTGATGGCACTCACGAGGTGGGGGAATGTTTAAAAGAAGGAGCCGAGAAGGAGAAACTTGAGAAGACACCCTTTCTTCTTCTGCTCCCCTTTCACATTAGCCTCCGCATATTTGCCTGGGCCTCATGATCTCAGAAAGCCACAAGCATGAAAAGAATGCTGCAGCTTCTCTCCCTCTGGGCTCTCCATGGCTTCCTTTCAGCCCTCTAACCAGTCCAAAATCACAAACACGTCATCCGCACTAGAGGGTGGTCCGTCCCAAGCCTTGAGAAAAGCAGGGCATTGTGCTTGGTTGACCAAACTGTGGGAACCTGGGCAGCCAAGTGGAGAAGATCTGGTGAAGGTCTTTGTTACAAAAATTCTTAAAGGGCAAGATTTTAAAAGAGCCATCTAGTGACACTCATGGCATGTACCTGTTTTCTTTCTCTCTCCAGACTCTATAGCTTCATCCAGAGTCCAGGACTTGTCAGATATGGTGGAGATACTGATCTAAAGGAGGCGGTTCCTTGGGGACCCTGGATCATGCCCTCCCCTCCTCTGCCACTCGGCCATTCCAGCAGCCCCCAACTGCAGCTTCCCTACTTTCCCCAGCCTTTGACCATCCAGTCCCAGGAGCTCAGGAGGGAGTGCTGCAGGGGAGAGGTGCTGCTGAGAGACCAGCACCCCAGCAGATTCCACTTAAGCTACATTCCACCCGTGCCCATGGAGAATGCAGATCCCCTCTATACCTGCTGCTGGGATAGCAAAAGAAAGCCCAGAAGGTGTCTGAGCGCCCTCTGCCCTGCCAGTCGCCATTTAGGCAAGGAGGCAGAGGGGATGTGTTGGCTTGGGCAGCTGATTCCCAAGGATGGTTGTCCATGGGCACCAAGTTGGGTAGCCAGCCATGGTTTTCTCTGGCTAAGTTTGTGTCTAGCCAACCTCATCTGTTCTTCAGCTCCTCACTGCCTTCTTGGGAACACAAGACTTGAATCTTTTAGGGACTGTCGAGGGTGTGAATCTTGCAGAAGTCACAGCTTCACTCCTCATTTGGAATAGGTTGGGGGCCATTCAAGTGGACTGGGGGACAATGTGTGGTTTGTATATAATTCCCTTTCTTATGGAACAGAAGACTGCAGCATCTTGGTCCAGGTTGGTCTTCATGGGCTGTGCTCATTGTCTCTGCTACCATGGTTCCCAAAATTTCTGACTGGCTTCCCAGTTACTCTTCCTTCTCAAGTTCTTGGTCCGTGGAGTTGGATGTAGGCTGATACACAGGGTGTTGGTTCTTTTTGTCCATCAGACCCTGTCTTAAATGCCTAGAGGATCTCCAGCCTTTTGAAGCTTCTGTCCCTGGGACATCCTGTCATTTTGATTATAAACTCTGAGCCAGATGAAATGAGCCACCATACACAGACATCTGCGACGCCCACCTGTGCACATGGGTGACCTTGCCCAGCACTAGTTCTCTCTGAGGAAACTGGAGAAGTTGTCTTGTTCTCATAAATGTCTTTGTTCCCACCTGGAGGGTCTGGAACACTGATGTTGAAAACTAGTCAATGAGACAAGATGTCAATTGTCCTCTGAGTGGAGTCTGTATCACAAAGTAGCCCCGTGAGGCTGGCTCCTCAAGCTACCCATCCCCAGCCCGGAACCCAGGCCAGACCCTTGGAACTAAGGTGATCCCACCTGGCAGCCTACAGCAGCAGTGACTTTGACTTCTGGTCTTAAAGTGCCCCAGTTAAGCCCAGGAGCAATTGGTGGGTTTTAGCAGCTTTGTCCTTACTATTTCTAGTTTTTCTCAACTCTTTGTTGTTGTGTTTTTTTCTTCACTGTTTTTAGATTCAATATGTGTTGTTTTATTCCCATGGTTCCCTGAATTTCCTTTTTAAACATTTGCATTTGCTGGCCAATTGCATATTTTTTTAAATTCCCCCTACCTCTGTTTAAAGCTGAAAAATACACTTGGTTCATGTGCATTGTTTACAAAGCAAAAAAGGAAAAAAAAAGGCAAAAAAATATTGTGAAAGGTAAAAAAAAAAAAAAAACAACTTAATATATTTTGGATTAATATTTGGTATTTCTTTTAAAGTATTTTTTGTGCTGTGAACGTTTTCTGCCAAAGACCATGATGTGTGTCTATGTGTTTAAGTTATCATAAATATTTAAAATGTAAACATGGCTGTTTTATTATGCCACCCTGTACCAGGATTGCTGCTGCATTCCACTGGGTATAACAGTATTTTAATAAAAAAAATTATTAAGAGTGGTGTCTTTGCGGGGGTAAGACTTGTGGAACTGACAGAAGGAAAGAGGGTGAGGATCATAGTCCAATCTCTTCAAGGGCCCGAAACACTACAGCCCTAGGCATTTGTGAAGAGCTGGAATGAGAGTATGGTTGCTTTTTTTTCTATTTTTGCAGAAAACATTTCTCAAAGTTAGGAGAGAAGAGGTATGGTAAATAACAGCCTCCCAGCCTCATCAACTTTGGCTACTCCATAGTGTGAGTGGATGTTCAAACATGCCGTTATCCTTACCCTGATCCTCTGCATCCCCAGCAGAGACTTTTGCCTTGACCTCTCAAGCAATGAGGCACCATGCCTATTCTGCCTAAACAAGTGCAGAGGACATCAAGTGCGTGGCATGTTCTTGGACACCATCTCCTTGGCTATAGCATCACTACTCTTTCCTGATGCTTAGGAAGGTACATCGCTCCAATTTAAAGGATAAAATGATTCTCAGTCTCCCCACATCTCCATCAGGATTTGAGGGACAGTCAGAAAACTGACCATCAGGCAGCCAGACAGGCTGTGGGGCAAGTATTCACAAATGACCCGTATGACCATAGGCAAGCATCCTCAGAGCAGCAGCCATGCTACCGAGTGAACAAACTGGGATCCCAGAGAGGGCATCTCCTGTGACTACTTGCCCACAGAAGTGGAGGCTGACAGGTGAAAGACTTCCAGCAGCTTTGCAGATGACAGTGGGCCCTACTGAGTGGGGAGCTCAGCCAGCGCCCAGCCTCCCTCCTGCAACCTTGGCAGTTCTGCTGAGCCCTGGACTACGGGTTCAGCTGAGATGCAAGATGGCTCCTGGAGGCAGCCTGAACCCTCTAGGCTCTTGTTCCTGTTTCCTACTGGTCCTCCACTAGGACTTGGTGTCCAAAACAAAGTGCAGTGCCTATGGCAGTGGAGTCCAAAAAGCAGGAGGTAGCAGACGTTCCTGTTCAGCTTCACCTGACCCCTGAGAGCTCTGAGGGAGAAGAGCATCACAGACACAGGAGCAGTAAACTGACAAGAGCTCCACCCCACTCCAGCACTTGGCCTTTTGCGTTCTCTGCATTCGGTGCTGTTCAGCTTACCCAGCCACCTCAATGTATTTCCTGGGCACAGAACAGGATGTGAGGAACTTGATTCCATTGTAACCTACATGTGTACATGTTTGCATATTTGTGTGTGCACGTGCCTCACCATATGTCCCAGAAAAGATTTGAGGGGTACCACTATGTCCTGGCCAGTGTCCCTCCAGGGCACAGGGGCTCTTCAGCCACCTGTGACGCAGTGGGTCATCTGAAGAAAATACTGAGCTGGCTGCTCCGTGCACTTGGAAATGCAGTCTAACCATGCTCCAGAACTGGTAGAGCTGTAGACTGGCAGGACGGGACAGGCCCTGGCAAGGGAGGTGTTCATCCCAGGTGTCTGGACACCTGTGAAGGGATGGGGCCCAAGCCAGAGCCTGGATGGCTCAGCTGAACCCTTTGAAGGCCAAGTTCCTCCCTGGGCGAAGAGGAAGCAGCCCTAGCCTGCCCGCTCTGCCTTCACCCAGTACTGCCACCAAGAGGGCTGGGGGTGTGTGAGGGCAGCCCGTGAGTGCTGAGTGCTGCCCCAGCCTCTTTCCTTTCTCTCACCTCCTGGTTAATTGTTAATTTGTCCCCTGGCTTGCGCAAGGGGCAGGCTCCTAGAGCTTGTTAAAAATATGCCAAGATAAGGGCAGCAAATCAGTGCCCAATCACCCAGAGATAACCAAAGCCACTTCACTGCCCCCAAGGACTGCAGCTGCCTTCTCTCCCAGCACAAGCAAATACTTGTCCCTGAACAGCCCTTGACACATGTAACTGAGCTCTCTGGAGGCAGTGCAGAAACCCCAGCCACACACAGTGCCTTCCTGGACCCACCATGCCTGGATGCAACACCTATGAAAAGTGCCATAGCATCAGAGCTCTCTGCATCCTCTTGAAAAATGAGATAGGATTCACATGCCATAGAGTCACCCTTCTCAAATGTGCGATTGATTGAGTAGTAGTTCATATCACAGCAGCCCTTTAAGCCAGTGACCAATTATGGGTCACCACCAAATGCCCCCAGTGGGTCATATGTACATCGTTCTCAGTGATATCTGACCCGGGGCATTCACACTTGCTGCACTGCCATTTCCTAGAGTGACACTTTGAACACGCTTTCTGCAGCTGCAGTCTTCTTCCACCTGCCTGGGGCCCAGTGGCTCTGGTGCATCTCTGCTGGGGCTGCAGGGAGAACATCGTGTGTTCTGACCTGAAGCCCTCCACTATCCGGCTCCCAGGGCTGCTGGGCAAGGGTCTTGATCAGAAGTTTGGAAAGGAGGCCAATGAACCCAGAGCCCCAAGATACCCACTATCTGTTCATAGTCTTTCAGAGTCAAGGATCGCAGGGGTGGGTCCAGCTTTGTGAGGCC
>NW_004955501.1:4211709-4213593 GCF_000276665.1 Chinchilla lanigera
AAAGGGCTGTGCAAGGGAGCCCTTCAAGGCATGAGCTCTGTTAAGCTTCACTGTAAATCTGCATCTGGGTATGGAGGAGCACATCTCCCCAAAGGAATGAAGCTCCAGGAGGGGCCCATGACTTGGTTTCAAAACCTCGTCTCTCCCAGGTGAAGTTGATGCTGCAGTTCAGTGAAGCTGCAGTTTTCTTCCTGGGGGCCTGGTGGGAAGAGAGCACCATGGACCCTGCACAGCAGGGCTGCCTGCCTTTCGAAGGCCCAGACCTACAGCTGGCGCATGCCCACACCCTGCCTTCACCTACTAAGCAAACGCTCAGCCCCCAGCAGGAGTGGGCAGGAAGCACGTGGCCTGACACTGCTCAGCTGTGGTAGGAAAGGTTCTCCTCCGCTCTGACAGCCCTCAGCTTTCCATTCTGAGCAAGCCAAATGTTATGATCTGTCCCCATTAAATGCCTCCTGCAAGTCCAAAGGCTCCTACCTGGGGACATGTCCCACAAGCGTTGGGAAATATCATGGCCATTTCCCTGCTCGGGTTTGCCTCTTGCAATCAGTCTGGGCCTCTTCCCTGAGCCGGCAGCCCTGCCCGGACTCTCCACTGCAGCCTGCTTGCCCAACACGACGTGCTATGAAAGCTTCAGAGCTGATTGCATCAGAGGCAGAAACATCCCCATTCCTACTACAGAGTGACTAACTGCACAGCCACAGTGAAGGTCTTCCCTGGAAACTCAGCAGCCTTCTTTAATTTGAAAAGACAGAAAAATAAGCCTCTTCCCCAAGAGCTTTGTTTTTATTTTAAAGAGAATTGAAAAAGAAAAAGAAACAATAGCAAAATGCCAACCACATAGACAAAAACGAAACAGAGCAAAAACAAGAGTGATACAGGGTTTCAGAACAAAATGAGAAGGGTTAAGCGTGGTTGTTATATTACATATTGTTATCTTCATCGAAGGTGGTCAGATTACCAGATGTAAGAATGCAAGATGGATCAAACCACTAAAGAGAATAAAAAATAAAAACAAAAAAATTACCATTGTTGAATTCCTATCATCTTATTTGGTATATCCTTCCCCAAGAGCTTTTGTCTAAAGTTTATGTTCTCTGCCTCAGCACCACTGACTTCTTTTTTCCTTCTCCCTCTTTCTCTTTAAGTGGCCATGTCATTGCTTGCTTCATTCATTCATTCATTCATTCATTCATTTATTCATTCATTTATTCATGTGTTTGTCTTACAGATGCTTATTCAGTGTCTTTCATGTACCCAGCACTATGGCAATAACCAAAAATATGGTAACAAATAAAGCAAAGTATGTGTCCAAACATCTTTATAACCCTGCTGTATTAGCTTTTTATACCCTATCCCAAGCCAAGCACGGGAGTACTGGAAATGAGTATTCTTGTCCCCATCTCTTTCTCCAGTTCCAAATTCCATTACCCTTCTGCACCTGACCAGCCACACACATACCTGGTGGATGGCTCTGAGTACCCTAAAGCGCCCCCGGAGTCCTTGTCCGTGACATTTCTTTGCTCTGGAGTGATGTTTTCCCTTGTTTCTGCTCTACCTTGATGATCACTTCTTCCTGGCAGCCTCCCCTCCTCAGCTTCCTTTATGTTCCCAGGGGACCATGGGAGGGAAAAAAGGTGGCACTTGCTGACTGAGGGACCCTCTGTATGTGAACATTAGTCTGTGACTCTGCTTAGTTGAAAAGGAGCCACAGATAAGAAGTCATAACCAACCTTCTCAGTTGTACTGAGTTTACTTCCTATCCCTGTGCTGCAGTCAAAGATGGCCCAGAGGGGCCGGGGATTTAGCTCAGCGGCAAAAGCGTTTGCCTGGCAAGCGCAAGGTCGTGAGTTCGGTTCCCGGTACCGGAGAAAAACCAAAAAA
>NW_004955501.1:4213693-4221586 GCF_000276665.1 Chinchilla lanigera
ACCGGAGAAAAACCAAAAAAAAAAAAAAAAAAAAAGATGGCCCAGAACACTACCTGGACAGTAGCCTCTGAGGGTATTTTGACTATAGGCCCTGAGCCCTTCCTCTCTGGGCCTACTCCACCATTCCTCAGAGGCAGGACAGGATGAAAGGGACTTTGGGTGGAGTCTTTGGTCAGAGAAGGAGAAACCGAGCTGGAGGCCTGGGTCGAGGGGAAGACCAGTGGATCAGCAGGTGGCTGTGGGTGTGTGAGCCCAGAACCGGCCTTGCAGCATGGCTGGGCCCTGAGTCAGGCTCTGGCGCTGACAGCCACGTGGGTCTGGGCCAGCCCAGCCATGGGAACAGAAGGTGGAACTAAACTCTCTCTGCCCAAGAGCGCCACTCCCGCCTGGCCCTGCCAGCCCTGGCCACGGGCAGGTGCGGAGGTGGGGGTAAGTCAGGCAGGGGCAGAGCACTTGTTATGAGGACAGCAGTTCCCTGTGGCACTTGGGTCCCCAAAACAACTCAGAGGCGTTTAGCCAAAGAGCCCAGGGATCAGAGCTAGACAAAGCCAACCTCCACCCTCTGCAGCCTGCGGTTAACCCCTGTGCCAATCTCCTGCCTCTTCCTCCCTGGAAGCAGAAGCCCCACAATCAGAGGAGGGAGAGGAGGCTGTCGATGTCTTCCAAGGATAATGGAAGAGTTTGTCTCCCAACCCTCGCCCCTCCTGTTCCCAAGTCCTCAGGAGAGCGGGACCCTCCTGTGCCGTGAGAAAGGCTCCAGCCTTCCCATCCGTTAGCGTCATTCTGGTCTAGCAGCCTCATTAAGACTTGTGTGCAAGGCTGGTACCACTTCCTGTGCCCCGGTACCAGGACCCCAAGGCCTCGACCCAGGAAGCCAGGGAGCCAGGGAGCCAGGGAGCCAGGGAGCCAGGGAGCCAGGGAGCCAGGATAGGTGCTCAGTGTGGCTGAGCTTTGATGCCCTCCCATCCCATGTCCAGCTGCAGACATTCTCCTTCTCAGATGTCTCTTCTGCGTGCATCCATTCAACAAATACAGAGCACCTGCTCTTCGCCAGGCGCTACTGCAGGTGCTGGGAAGACAGTGGGGAATAAAGCAGACACAAGCCTTGCTGGCTCTGTGGAACTTACATTCCAGCAGGGGTAGAGTTGAGGGGCAAATGAATAACACCCCCTGAGAATATCAGATCAGTGATCATGTGGTGAAAAGCTACCTCATTTCTTTTCCATTTCTGGGCCATGTCAAATTGCTAGAGAAGATTCTGTGGTCCCGCAAATGCTATGGTTTGGAACCTTCCAAGCATCTACTCTCAGGTTTGGTCCCCGCTCGTGTGCCTCTGTGATGCTGGCCACACTGACTGACAAGCTGATAAGAGCTTCGGGAATGCAGGACAGCTAGAGAGATGAGGAGTTTAAAGAAAGCTGGCAGGGCTGGGGGATGAGCTGATATTTATTTATTTGTTTACATACTAGAGTTTGAGCCCAGGACCTTCATACTGAGCTATATCCCTAGCCCTTTTTAATTTTGAGACAGTCTTGCTAAGTCATTAAGTTGCCCAAACTGGACTTGAACTTGTGATCCTCCTGCCTCAGCTTCCAGGAGTACTGGAGTTAGAGGGAGGGGCTGCTGTGCCCCTTTGAACTGCAGCTTTAAAGGGCAGCTATTGAGAAGGTGATGTTTGCACAGTAATTTGAAGGCGGTGAGGGCATGAACCACATGCGTAGCTGGGAAAGGTGGGCCCCAGGTCACCCCTTTAACAAAAGGAAAGAGAACATATGAACTTGGCCTTTGATGAGCTGAAGCTTGCTCAAGGGGCAGGGCAGGAGGGGAGGGGCAAGGTAAGGATGGGTGGGTACCGGAGGCCCCAGTGTCAGCCTTTCTGAATCCTGCAACTCCGGAAATGCTTTCTGTGCCTTGGGAAGCCAGGGGAGATCCATATCCCCTAAGGGTGGATGTAGCATCTCCAAGCCCAGACAGGGCCTTCCTCCGGCCACTGGCTTCCTAAATTGGAGCACAGTTACTCTCTACCCATCTCCTCCCTTTTCTCAGAAACTTCTTCACTCCTGAGCCAGCTCTCAGCACCTGGTACTGGGGGTAACCAGAACCCCAGATGGGGCCATCCTCTCGGGGAGATGATGCAGTTCATCCCCTTCCTGCTATGAACAAAAGGATACACCTAGTGCATGAGGTGGTTTGAGCCCTATTCCTGTGTCCTCATAGGTGCAGGGCTATAATGTAGAGAAGGACCCATCAGGCTGACTAATTTCTGCATCTGAGCCCAGGTTGCGTAGCACAGGTTATATGTGACAAGATGGAGATTCCCTCCCCCGTTCCACACCTGCATATGCACAACCCAGTCCTAGGCACACACTCCATACCAAACACACATAGCTGGAAAGTGTTCAAGGGCTTGGGCACAAGCACCTGCCCACAGACCCCCTTCACAAGCCCTGGGTACACAGCACAATTTGAGCATGAACACTATATGCACATATGTGTATGTGTACATACATGTTTGCATGTGTCTGTACTGATACTCACACCAAACATACACACACCCTAGACATGCACACATGTGATCCCAAACACAAGCTCATTTCCCTACACGAGGGTTTCTATTCTAAGCAAACACCAGCATCTGCGGTGAGTGGCAAAGAGGTGGATGGGATAAAGTTCACCCATGTGTCCAGGTGCCCTACCATTACAGCCATGAAGGAGCAGGCCCTTCCCTTCTGCACTGGCCTCTGGGAGGGCAAGGCTATGGTGGGGCCAGATTTGAGCAGGAGTAGGCTCAGAGCTCCTGGATGCTGACTCAAGGCCAGGAGCAGACAGCCTGTGCATTCTTGGTAAGTAGGTCACGATGACTGACCCACATGCTGGGATGCAAGGATGACTGGGAAGGACTTGGGGAAAACCCAACAGTCGTGAAACAGAAGATGTTAAATAGGCATAGGTGTTGCTTTCCCATTCTAGCCCGAGGTAGGTTAGGTCTGTGCAGACCTGGAGCTGGAGAGTGTGTCTGAGTCCGACCACAGCCTAGGAGGGGTGAGGCAAGAGGGCACATTGTAGGTACTGTGACTTGCCATGGAAGCAAGGCTGTGTGTTGGGCACGGTGCTGGGCATTCTTTGTGGTTATCTTGTAGGACACAGCCCTGCCAGTTAGTTTTCAAGGCTTTCACTTTATAGATGAGGAAACTGAAGCTCAGAGGGCATAAGTGATTTTCTCTAGGTCCGGGCTAATCTAGACAGAGCTGGGAAGAGGCAAGGCTCTTTCTGCATCTTCATGATTGTAGTAGGATTTGTACCTCAAAACCAGCATTACATTTTGAACCCAATGCCTTTGCACTGAATGATATCCCCAGCACTTTTCTTAAAATTCTTTTTCTTTTTTTCTTTTTGAGATAGTGTTTCCCTGAGTTACTAAATTGTGCAGGCTGGGCTTGAACTTGCAATAATCCTGCCTCAGTCTTCCAGAGTGCTGGGATTACAGGTATCCACTACCACATCCATTTTAAAATTTGCATACTGATTAGCAAGTAGAACCCATGGAGACCCAGCATCCAAACGTAACATAGCATTCTGGGTGGGATTCTGGAAGAGAAAAACAAGACGGAAAACAGGCTGAGTAAATAAAGCATGGACTTTGTGGTTAATCCACTGTGAGAAATGTATCATATCAATGCAAAATGTCAATGTAGCAGAAAATGCCCCCCGCCAGCCAGGACACTTGTTTATTAGTTGCTCAGATAATAGTTCCTGTTCCAGTTCCAGTTGCTTCTGTCTCTTAGAAACTGATCACTGTGATGCATAGCTGGTCACTATGATGCACACTGTATAAACCAATCCCCCACTGACGACCCACTCTGCCTCTGTACTTCCTGCTTGCTTATCACATAGAAGCCCTAGACCACCAGAGATCAGGGCCTGATATTCTGGGAATGATCCCGATCAATGCCGGTCAACATAAATAAATTTGCCTCCAAATTCTGGGTATCATTTCAGTGTTTCTGCTTGCTGTTGATTAAATAGGAAAACTAGGGAGATGTACGTTACGGATGATAGGCCTGAACTTCATATAACTTCTAAGCAGGTTCCTTCAGCTTATCCTGAAAGCAGGACAAAATGTGAACCTTGGGGGCTGATGCAGGGGTTAAATGAGCTAGTACATGAAGACTCCTTAGCATGATGCTTGGCCCAGAAAAAGTGTTCAGTAAGTAAGGACATTACTATTTTATGATAATTGTTGTTATTTTTACAGTTATTCTACATGAAAGGCCTCTGACAGATAGACTGTCTTGTAACCTCATTTATTCATAAATTTTAAAGCCTGGGAGTCTCACCTAGTAGGTACCACTTGGGCTAATCCAAGACCCAAAGAGCATAACATGCCCCCCAGGAAAAGCTGGCAGGACAGCACTTGTACCCCCTACCTGGACACACGGGGGGGGGTTTCTTCAGGACAAGCAGGAAAGAAGGCCTGCCATTTCCCCCTTAGGGGACAAGGAAAGCTGCCCTCATCTCCCCCACCAAAATTAGGCTGAGTTTTGACTCTCAGTGAGGACAGTTCAATCACGGCAAAGGTAGTGGCACAGGACACTACAGGGGAAAAGTTGGGCATGGCCAGAGAGCTGGGACAACGGTCTTGCCTGACAGCTCTAGAAGGGGACGCACGCTTATCTCTCCCCTCATGGGAGGCACTCCTGTCTGGAGTCCAGCATCGAGGTCTGGCCCCTTGTTGCACCCATGCCAGTGCGAGCAGAGCAATGCTGTGTAGGCACCAAGAATTCATTCACCACCCTGTGAGCAAGCAGGGTGTTTAAAGAGCCATGAACCTGTCTTTTCCAGGAAATAGAACAGCAAAGCTAGCAAAATTCCCCAAAGGCCACCACCAATGGCGCCTTTAGCTCCGGGGAGAGCCTGGCACCTTCTGTGGGAACACATCCGGGTAGAGCCCTTATCAGTGGTGTAACTCCAGCATGGTCACAGCTAGTACTCACTGAGACCTTGAAAGAAACTTAACAGAACTGAAGGAGAAAGTGGAGAACTAGGGTATCAGGGATCACAAAAGACTATGGAGGTTGGAGGAGCTGGGCCTGGACAGGAGAGAGGATCTGCAGCTGAGAGACCACAGTGGCCATCGGGAGCAAACTTTCATAGTGAGGGAAGATGTCAGGAATGTACAAAGCTGTTCATTGCTGCACTGTTTATGACAGCGAGCAATGGAAAATAATGTCAAAGTCCAGCCATAAGAGACAGAGCGATACATTAGGCGTGGTGGTGCAACCCTATGATCCCAGCACCCAGGAGGCTGAGGCAGGACAGTGGCAGTTGTTTGAGGCCAGCCTGGGCTCCATAATGAGCTCAAGGGGGCCAGGATGAATTACATAGCAAGATCCTGTCTCAAAAAATCGTGGGGCTAAGGTAGGTTTCTCTCAGTAAGAAGACCCTAAGTTCAATCCCTACTACCACTGAGAGGGAGAAAGACAGACAGAGAGAGAGAGAGAAGAGAGAGAGATGGGGGCATTATGATTTAACCATGTACAGACGGCTTTTGCTTTACTTCTGGGGAGACTGTGATTACTTGCCAATATTAAAAAGAATGACAAATGATTTAAAAAAAAAACAAAAAACAGTGTCCAGCTTCTTTTGAGCACCAGAAACTCTGGGAATACTAGGCCCTCATTTCCACTTGGAGTGATTTTTTTTTTCACTCCTAGGGATTGAATCCAGGGTCTTCACATTGAGCTCCATCCCAGCCCTTTTTAATTTTCCATTTTGAGACAGAGTTTAGCTCAGTCACTAAACTGCGCAGACTAGGTTTGAACTCGCGATCTTCCTGCCTCCACTGGTGTGACTTGACTGGAACAAGAGCAGCTGCCTTCTTCAAATGCAGCAGCCCTTTCTGGAGACCCAAGGTTTCTAACCCACTGAGTCACCTGTGTCATTTCATCTGTCTCTAGCAGCTATGACTGTGACATTTTGTGTGTTCTGCTGCCTGTGCCTGGAACATTCTCCCCATTCATTCCAGCCCTGTGACCTGATAAATCTTTCAGATTCTCTGAGAGTCAGCATGAATGTTACTTCTTCAGGGCCAGTTTTCCTGACTATCCCAGAATGAGTTGGATCACTCTGTCTACAGAGTCTTACTTCATCTTCATAACATTCCTCACTATTGTCACCAGAGAAGTATTTGTGATAGCTTTCCCTGACGGGGGAACTCACTTAATAAACACAAAAGGAATGAGGAAATACAAAGATACCAGATCTCCAAAGGCAGGATCCACCCATGGATATTAAGCTTAGTGGGGGAAAGTGTAAAGAACTTGGTATTTGCATAGTTGCGATATATTCTCCTCAAAATAAATTTTTATTACGGTAGGACCTTGACTTAGGAGCGAGTTTCATTCTGGGAGAACGTTCATAAGTTTGACAAAGCAAATCTTATACACCTTTGACACATAAATACAACGTAAAATGCTTTGAACTTCCTAGCAGTCCCCTCCACGTCGCCACAGCTTTTCCTCTTGCTTCTGGACCTCCTGGACTCTGGCTGAGCAGCAGCACAGCTGTGACAATGTCAGGCAGACTTGTGAGCTACTTCCATGATTTGTTCACATCTATGAATGTTCATAATGCAGGTCTAGTCATATCGGTGAAAGTTTATAAGTCAAGGAGTTACTGTAATTAGAGAGGTGAAAAATAGTAACTTTAGAACAGAAAACCCCAGCAATTCCTTAGGCAACCAAGGCGAATGTCACTCCTAAAAAACATACTGGCATCGTGGACCATGGATTGAACGCCTTAAGCAAGGTGGGTCACTTCTGCAGTACCCTTCCCACCCAGGCACAACCTCAATCTAATTGTAAGAAAGTATTAGAGGAACCCCACCCAGTACTCTTAAAAGTCTTAAGGTCCTGTGCCACAGACATAGGGTAGTCCCCAAGGTAGAAACTACCAACGGGGCCAGCAGCATAAGCCCCCTGGAAAGGCCCAAGGCTATTGTGAACCACAAAACCAGTGCAGCGTTTTACTCCAAAAGTGACTTCTTCTGCACTGCAGGCTGGAACTGGGGAAGGAAGCCAGTGCAGCATCAGCCATATTGCCAGAATGTTTAATCGGAAGCCATTTAGGAAAGGGCTGATTTTTTAAGACGGAGCCACAGAACAACTGAAAAACAACTTCTTTTCATGATTTCAAGTGTTACCGTGCCACAGTGACTGGATGAGAGACAGCATCAGAAGCAATTATGAAATGGGAGCAGGCTGCACATAGAGCCCTTGAGAAGTATAAGCTCAAGGCTCTGCCTTCCATGATGAGAAGCCAGGCCAGGTGTGGGTAGCTTTTAGTGGGGTCTGGGTCTTAAAACAATGGCATTAAGTCCAGTGGTCTGCTTTACATTCACTCTGCTGCCTACAGCCAGCACAGATCAATGGTCTAATGGCTTTCCCCTCTACTAATACGAGCGAGGACACACCTTAGCTTAGGTTGTTGCCACAGGCTGAGGTGTATGGAGAGAGGGGCTTCTGGAGGGGTGGTGGGGGTGTGTGTCTCCCCACAGGCTGTAGCACTAGGCAGAGAAAACCATGACTTGCTGGATTTCAAGACTGCAGATCTTGAGAAGAAGCCACTCATTCACAGAGACAGAGGAATTTTTTTTTAAACTCATTTCTCCCCCACCAAATACACACTGGTTTCAGGGGGTTAGGGATTTTTCCCTTTTCTTTTTCTCTCTTTTTTCCTCTTAATTTTTTCTTTTATTTTTTTCTTATTTTTCCTTTTCTTGTTTGTTCTTTTCTGTTACTTTTTATCTAATTCTATTTTTTTTTTTATTGCTTAATAGGATCTTTTATCTCACTTTTCTCTCCTCATTTTCTTTGGGGTTTTTTTTTTTTTTTT
>NW_004955501.1:4221827-4237028 GCF_000276665.1 Chinchilla lanigera
AACGATCCTCCTGCCTCAGCCTCCTGAGTGCTGGGATTACAGGAATGAGCCACCACACCCAGCTTCAATTGCTTAATTTTTCAAATTTTACTTTTCTCGTCTCTCATTTCTATCTTTACAAGTATAGTTATTTAAGCTTTGTTAATCTTTAGATGGTTAGTTAAATCTTTGCTATTGTTATTGAATTCTTTGTTGCTAGTGAATAGTTACAGTATGTCAATATTGGGTTTGTTTTAGCATTTATACTATAGATCTCTTTTCTGTAGTTAAGGGTGTTACCTGAGTGGTTCTTCTGGTATGTCAATATCCATTTTGTCTTTGATGATAGTGTTGATGCTGACTTAGTTGCTATTGCCAGGGTGGTATAGTTGTTGTTATTAATTGGTTTTCTCTCCATGCCAACAACTGGATTGCCTTTGCACCATTAACAATATAGTAAGTCCCAACTTATGAACAAATTCCATTCCAGGAGAATTGTTCATAAGTGGAATTTTTTTGTAAGCCAAAAAGTGAGTCTTATACAATATACTGGTGAAAGTTTGCAACTTGAATGTTTATAAGTGAGAGCCTTACTGAATTGCAGTCCATTCCTAGAGAACTCGGTGCTGGGCCAAATACACTGCATCATCCCTTCTCTGGTGGAGGCGCTCAGATCTCAGGATTGAGGCAAAGGCTTATAGTTAGTCATGTCTAGAGTGCATCACTAAAAAACAGACGTCAACTAAAGAGATCTGTACATCGCAACAACGTCTTTCTACTCATAAGTGCCTGCAAACCTGAACACACACACACACACACACACACACACACACACACACGAAACATGAGAAGACAAGGCAACAGTATGCCTCCAAAATCTCCCGACTCCCCCGACACTGATCCTAGGGCATCAAGGGGGAGGAAATCAAAAACCTCACAGCTGAATTATTCAAAATGATAAAATAAGAGATAAAAATAACAGCTCAATACAATGTTCAGTGAGCTCAAAGAAGATATAAACAGATAATGGATTTAAAACAAACAGCATATTTACAGAAGACCCCCCAAAAATTAGCTGAGCTAAACAAAGTGCTACAAAACATGAATGACCAGTTTAACAAAGAATTTGAGTCCAAGGAAAGGTACCAAACAGAAATCCAGGGGTATAAAAACTTTGTTGAAATTATGGGCCTCAGAAGTGACCAATGTGAGGAGAGGTCAGAACTAGAAGATAGGGCTGATGTTGGAGACCAGTTATTTAGAGATACTGCAGAGCAACAAGAGAACATGAAAAATGGATACCAAACAGTTGCCAGACACAAAGAAGACTACTCTAAGATTAACTGGAATTAGTGAAAAATCAGAGGACAGTATAAATGGCATAAAAACCCTGTTTACAGAAAATAGCAAAATATTTTCCAAATATGGGGCAAGATTTTAACATACACATTAATGAGCCATATAGAAGCCCACATGGCCCCTATCAGAAAAGAACCTTTTCATGACACATTATCTTAAAAGCTGTTAGAGGAAAGCAACAAATCACTATGAAATTAAACCCATTAGAATTACAGCAGACTTCTCAGCACAAGCCTTAAAAGCCAGGAGAGTTTGAAGTGAAATGTTGCAAGTCCTAAAAGAAAATAACTTCTAACCCAGACTGACATATCCTGCAAAACTATCTTTCAAAATTGATGAAGATATAAGATCTTTCTATGACAAAGAGCACCTTAAGAAATTCAAGACCACCAAACCAGCACTACAAAAATTTCTGAAGGATGACCCAGAAAGAGACAACAAAGCCAACAGTGCTAAAAATTCTAATAGGAAGGATGTACCAGGCATGGGGAGCAGTTAAGCCAAAAGAAAAAAAAATGGAATCAGCTATAGGAAAATAACTCAATGACAGGAATAAGCCAGTACCTTTCAGTAATAACTCTAAATGTGAATGGTCTCAATTACCCAATCAAGAAACATAGACTGACAGAATGGATTAAGAAAAAAACCCAATGGTATGATGCATACAAGAGGCACATTTAATCCCAAAAGAAACTCATAGACTAAAATCAAAGCATGGAAAACAATATTCCATGCAACAAAACTGAAGATATAGATCAGCAGCATAGCACCTGCCTGGCAAGCACAGGGTCCTGAGTTTGATTCCCAGTACAAAAAAATATATCTATATCTATATCTATATCTATATCTATATCTATATCTATCTATATCTATTCCATGCAATAGAAAATGAAAAATAAGCAAAATTCAACAGAGATAACAATTATAAACACATATGCACTAAACAACAACACACCCACCTTCATGAAACAAACACCACTGGACATAAAAGATCAGATAAACTCTAACAGAATAATATTGGGGAACCTCAATACCCTATCATAAATAGATAGATCAACTCAAGAAAAACAAATCAACAAAGAAATACCAGAGTTAAACCAAACCTTTGAACAAGTGAACTTGATAGATATTTACAGTATATTCTATCCAGCAACAACAGAATACACATACTTCCCAGTAGTACATGGAACTTTCTCCAAAATAGACCACATGCTAGTCCATACAGCATGCTTAAATAAATCCAAAAGAATCAAAATAATGCTATGCACATTGTCCTATCATAGCTCAATGAAATTATAAATCAATGACAAAAGAAACCATTGGAATTATGCAAATGCATGGAAATTAAGCTATATACTCTTAAATAGTCAATGAACCACAAAAGACACTAGTTCCTAGACTCAAACAATAATGCCAGTATAACACACCAGAACCTATAGAACACAGTGAAGGCAGTCCTAAGAGGGAAATTTATAGCTGTGAATGCCCACATCAGAAAAACAGAGTAAGTCCAAATAAATAACATAATCATACACTTCAAGTTCTAAGAAAAACAAAAAAAGTCCAAATCCAAAACTAGTTACAAGGAAGGAAATTTCAACAATCAGAGCAGAAATTAATGTAATTGAGACCAAAAAGAACAAAACAAAATAAAAAACTTCAAAAAACTACAAAGAATCATAAAGCTGGTTCTTTGAAAGAATAAACAAAATTTTAAAATCCTTAGCCAATCTTACCAAAACAAAAAACCAAAAAACCAAGAAAAAAAAAGACCCAAATTGTTGCAATTAAAAATCACAATGGAGACACCACCAAAATCCAGAAGTTTGTTAATAACCGCTTTGAAAACCTGTATTCCCATAAATTGGAGACTCCAGAAGAAATGATAGATTGATGCATGTGGATTACCAAAACTTAGCCAAGATGATATAAAAACTATGAATAATCCAATAACAGACAATGAAACTGAAGCAGTAATAAACAACGTCTATTAAGAAAAGCCCAGGACCAGATGGATTCACCACTGAATTACATGAGAACTTCAACAAAGATCTAACAGCGATACTCCTCAAACTATAATGAAATTGAAAGGGAAGGAGTACTCCCCAAGTCATTTCTGGAAGCTAACATTATCCTAATTCCAAAATCAGAAAAGGACCCAATCAAAAAAAGAGAACTACAAGCCAACTCTTAAGTGAACATAGACGCAAAAATCCTCAACAAGATACTGGCAAACAGAGTGGAACAAATCGTCAAGAAGATCATACACCATGACCAACTAGGCTTCATCCCAGGAATGGAGGGATGGTTCAACATATGCAAATCAATTGATGTAATATATCACACAAACAGAAGCAAGGGGAAATATCACATGATTATATGAATAGAGAAAGAAAAATCCTTTGAAAAAAGTCAAACATCCATTCATGATAAAAAAAAAAAAACCCTGAGGAAAATAGATGTAGAAGAACTTTACTTTAATCTGATAAAAGCCGTTTATGACAAACCTAATGCCAGCATCATATTATATGGGGAAAAGTCAAAAGTTTTCCTCTAAAATCAGAAAAAAGACAAGAATGCCCACTATTATCCCTCCTATTCAATATAGTACTTGAAATTTTGAGAAATTAGGCAAGAAAAAGAAATAAAAAGGATATGTATAGGAAAGGAAGAGGTCAAATTATCATTTGCAGATGACAAGATTCATTATACACAATGCCCAAGAAATTCAACTGAAAAGATTCCTAGAATTAATAACCAACTTTAGTAGATATAAAACCAACACACAAAAATCAATAGCACTCTTGTACACCAATAATGAACTCACTGAGAGAGAAATTAGGAAAACAATGCTGGTAGCATCAAACAAAATTAAATACTTAGGAATTAATCAAAGCAAGGAAGTTAAAATCCTCTACAATGAAAACTATAGTACTTTGAGAAAGGAAATCAAAGGGGACATCAGAAAATGGCAAGATAAAAGTTGGGGATATAGCTCAGTGGCATAAGTACCTGCATGGCAAGCGCAAGGTCGTGAGTTTGATCCCTGGTACCATAAAAAAAAAAAAAAGGAAAGAAAAAGAAAATGGCAAGATATTGCCTGTTCCTGGAAAGGTAGAACCAATATTGTCCAAATAGCCATCTTTCCAAAACTGATATACAGATTTAATGCAACCCCAATCAAAATATCAATAGCATTCCTCATAGAACTAGAGAAAGCAGCTCTACAATTTCTATGGAAAGAGAAGAGACTCAAAATAGCAAAAGCAACAAGTGCAAAACAGGAGTCATCATTTATACTACAAAGCTACAGTGATAAAAATAGGGTGACACTGGCACAAAAACAGATGTGTGGATATATGGAACAGAATAGATGACACAGAAACACTTCCAGCCACATTGAGCTATCTGATTTTTGACAAGGGAATCAAAAACACTCTACAGGAAAGGCAGCCTCTTGAACAATGGTGCTGGGAAAGTTGGCTATCCATATGCAGAAGACAGAATCTAGACCCATCTCTCACAATGTACTGAACTAAAATCAAAATGGTTCAAAGAGCTAAATGTTAAAACAGAAACAATCTGGGGAAGCCAAAATAGGTAAAACTCTTGAAGACACAGGTGTAGGCAAGGACTTTCTGAACAGAAGCCCAATTGCACAAGAAATAGCACCAAGAATCAACAAACGGGATTATACCAAATTAAAAAGCTTCTGCACAACAAAGGAAACAAATAATAGAGTGAAGAGTCATTGTATAGAATGGGAAAAAAATCTGCTAGCTGTTCATCAGACAGAGGACTAACATGTAGAATGTAAAAAACTCAAAAGAATAACATCCCCCTAAACAAAAGACCAAATCAAAAATGGGAAACTGAGATGAATAGAAACTTCTCAGAAGAAGGAACACAATTGGCCAATAAAAACATGCAAAAACATTCAACACCTCTGGCCATTAGAGAAATACAAATTGAAAGAAGACTGAGATTCCATCTAGAAAGAATGGCTATCACCAAAAAGTCTAATAATAACAAATGCTGGTGAGGCTGCAGGGAAAAAGGAAGCCATGTACATTGTTAGGGGGAATGTAAACTGGTACAACCACTATGGAAATCAGCATAGAGAGTCCTCAAGGACTAAAACTAGAAATTCCAGTCCACCTAGCTATTCCCCTTCTAGATATCATCCCCCACAAATTAAAGACATCATATTACAGTGCTACATGCATACCTATTTTTATAGCAGCACAATTTCTAATAGTTACATGTTGGAAATAGTCTGTTTGCCCATCAACAGATGAATGGGTATAGAAATGTGGTCTTTATATACAATGGTGTACTACTCTGCCATAAGTGGGATAAACTTGAGTCATTTGTAGGAAAATAGATGCACCTTGAGTTCATAACATTAAGTGAAATAAATAAGGCACACAAGCTTAAATATCAGGAGGTTTCTGTCACATGAGAAACCAAAATACAAGTAAAGCACAAAATAAAAAATAGATAATAGGAAATATAGAGACAGATCTTTTGCAAAAGGAGTGGTAAACAAGAGATAGAGGGAAGGGGGAGAGAGAAAGGGGAAGTAAGAAGGAGTAAGATGCCATATGTACATGCACCAAGTCTCCACAAGGAACGTCATAATTATGTATTGCAAGTACGTACAAGCAAAAAAAACTTCAGTTCATGAGATGAGAAAAGCAAAGATTGTCACATACCAGAACAGACACAAGAAACATGACAATCAAATGCAGTGTGAAACATGAGATCAGATCTAGGGCAGATATCAAAGTGGAAGGCAAATACTAACTCAACAGTGCAGTCCCAGGGTGCATTTCTCAGTTTCATCAACGTAGTATGATGAAATTACAGTATGTGAGGTGTTCATCTCAGGGAAGCTGGGCGGAGGTTATGAGAGAATGCCGCATCATTTTTGCAAGTCTTCTGTAAATCTGAAAGTCTCAGACTCTTCCAAGGCAAGAAGCTGTTGGTGTAATTATTTGCTTAATGTTTATGTCCTCTGCTAGGTTGTGAGTTTCATGAAGACAGGGACTACTAGTGCACTGTCTTTTCATCATTGCTTCCTGGCTTTATGTAAAGTAGGGGACACAGTGAGCTTTCAATTAATCTGTACTGAACAAACAGATCCACAGTTACAGACATGGAACAGTGTCCAAGATGTCTTGTTACATGAAAGACACAGGGCACAAACAGCACACATGGTATGTTCCTACTTGTAGCTTTGAAAAAGTATAGTAAATATGTGTGTAAAAAACATATAAGGATTCTTTCTTCTCCCTTCCTTCCTTTCTCTTCTCTCTCTTTTCTCTCTCTCTCTCCCTGTCTCTCTTTCTCTCTCATTGTGTATTATACATAGGCCCTTCACACTGAGCTATATCTTTTTATTTCTTTTTTCTTTTTTAAATTTTTTTTGTCTTTTTGGGAGAGGGTTTCACTATGCAGTTCAAATTGGCCTTGAACTCACTTTGTATCCCAGTCTGACCTTGAACTCACAGCAGTCCTCCTGCCTTAGCCTCCTGCGTGCTGGGATTACACGTGTGTACCACCATACCTGTATTTCTTATTTTTGAGAAAAGGTCTCATTAAGTCATTAAGCAGCCCAGGCTAGGCTCAGACTTGCTATCCTCCTTCCTCAGCCTGCCGGAATGCTTGAGATTGCAGGTACACACCACCATGCTCGGCTAAATACAAAGACTTAAAAAAAATGTTGGCAGTGGATATGACTAGAAGACAAGGGTATATGTAATTTTTATTTTCTTTTTTCACTTTATTATACATGTGTGTGTGTGTATGTGTGTGTGCGTGCACTGTGGATTGAAACCAAAGTGTTATGTATACTAGGCAAGTGTTCTAACACACAGCTACGTCCCTAGCCCTATTTGGTATATTTTCTAAGCATATTTAAAATTTCTTAATCTACTTTCACGTGCAGAAAAAGTGTACACCCATATACACACATCCCCCTTCATTTCAAAGAAAGCCTTGAGTAATACACCTGGGCTCCAGTGTATGAACAGACCTGGAGCCAGTCACTAGGCTGTCACTAAGTCACGGAGTTGCCCAGGCTGGTCTTAAACTTGTACCTTGGTCTTCCAGAGTGCTGGGACCACAGGTGTGCTACACGACACCCAGCTCAGTATGACCTCCTCTTAACTTGATTATATCTACAAAGACCCTATTTCCAGATAGGGCTCCATTCACTGGTGCTAGGTTTAGAATTTAAACATTTCTGTTTGGGAGACATCACTTAACCTCTTACAGTAGGAACTGCCCTGTACCCATTGTCTCTGACTGCTTAACACACCACTTTCAAACTTAGCTGCCTAAAATAGGGACTGTTTTATTTTCTCACAGTTCCTCAGATCAGCAATCAGGGCAGAGCTCAGCCGGGAGGCCTTCTCCGGGCCCCAGCTAAGGTCATGAGTGTGGCTGCAGTGTCCTGGTGTCTTGACTCGGCCTGGAAGCCAAGGTGGCTTTACTCATGTGTGTGGCTCTTGATGCTGGCTGTCATCAGTTGGCCTAGTGAGCCTCTACTGGGATTGCGCTGGTCATTCCACCCCGCCTCTCTTGCCGTAGCGGGCTAACACAGGCACACCCACCTGCAGCTCAGCAGACTCAGTGAGGACAGGAGCAAAGCTGCCAGGTCTCCTGAGAACTGGGCTGCTGCATTCTACTAGTCAGAGCAAGTCACGGGCAAGCCCAGATTCAAGAGGTATAGGCGTGGACTTGACCTGTTCGTGGAAGAAGAAACAGAGTCAGGTGCAAAGGGGCAGACAGAGAGAACACACTGAAGCCACCTTTGCAAGCCCAGTTCTTGGAGTATGAGGAGATGCAGGCCAGTGTAGCAGCAAATCAGCATGCACCGGGGACAGTGCCATGAGTTAGAATAAAGGTACAGGAGAAAGCAGGGGGGCCCTTGGTGTGTGTGGCAGTGAGCGGGAGGCAGAAACCGAGTTCAGCTTCTACGTCGGATTCTGGATAATGACCCCCATGTCCTGATCCCTTGTAGACCCAGTCACAAGCTAAGGTAATCATTGCTGGGATCATAGTTTAACCCTAAACCTTTCCAAATCCCAAAGGAAGCAGCTAGGTTCTCCTGTGCAGTGCTGAGACAAGAGCATATTTGCCAAGAATTGGTGCAGAAATGCATTAGGACTTCTCCCTCAGGAGGGTATACTTTCCTTCTCTCCCGGTGATCACTCACCCTTTTCCCCAGCAGCTGCTCACTCTTGTGTGGGAGGAAAATCTCCAAAGACATGCGTCTGGTACCGCAAGGTGAAATCCCGGCTGCGTGATTCCCCATGTGACTGTCTGTTCCTCAGCTGTGAAATGTGGGCTCACAGGGCTTTTGTAAGAGCCGATGAGAACAGTTTGCCAACCCTCCAGAAGCTGTACCATCACCTGTAAGGACATGCACAGCCCCCGGCTCACTTATTCGTGCATATATTACTCATGCAGTGGTCAGCATTGTTTTGTCTGCCCAGAGAACCCACTCTGCTTAGGATGCGTCTTCACCCTTCTCCCACCATCTCCAAGCATGCACTTTCAATGGGTACTGCGTCTTCTTCTTTACCTCCCTCTAAGTGGGTGCAAGGCTGGACAACTGGTTCAAGTTGGGCCAATCAGTATGCTGAAGATTGAACCCAGGGTCTCATCCATGCTAAGCAAATGTTCTACAGCTGAGCTATACCTCCAATCCTTCCTTGAGGGTTTTCAACGTGGCCGTAAAAAGGTGGATCCATTCCCCTGTGGATTTGAAAGTAGAGAGTTCTGTTGCCATTGGTGGTTACGTCTTTCACCACAAGAAGGAAATAGAACAGGGGCTGAAGATGCAAGAGATCCTGGTGCTGTCACACCTTGGTTCCCGTTGTCTCTGGGTCTCACCCACACCCTCCTCTTCCTGTAGTTATCAGACTCTTCCCAAAGAAACTTTTTTTGCCTAAACTTGTAATGAAAGGAATATTGACAGTGACAGTGGTTTTTTCAGTGTTTACTGAGGAATTCCATTGGTCAAGCCTCGGAGATAAAACAGAGAAGCCCCATGTCCTTTCCTCTGAAGAACCACGACGAGGGCGAAGACCATGAGCAGTGGGATGGGGCTGCGCAGTCACAGCTTGGAGCAGGCAACTCTGCTCTGTGCAAAGGCCTCAGGGTGGAGGCTTCTTCCCTGGGCCTTAGGACTGCGGGTGCATCTCCCTGGGGCATGCGAAGGATCATGGGGGACTAGAAGCATTTTAGGCAAAGTGGTAACACCTGGTATGAAGGCTCGGGATGGGTCTGAACACAGCCCTGTTGGGGAGCAGAGGAGTTTCCTGGGACTGGGGCCCAGGCAGAGAAGGAAGCAGAGTCAGGTAGAAAGCCTGTGGTCCAGGCTTGAAAGCGTGATGGCAGTAGGCATTTGCTTGGTGGTGAACCGGGGGCGGGGCGGGGCCGTTAGGACTGCTTCAGCGTGCTTGTGTGGCAGCCCAGTTTTCACCTATAGCATGTACCCCACATCTTAGGGTACTCACCTGGAGGGGGCCAGCTGGGAAGAAGAGACATCAGCCATGAAGATAAGCTTAGCTTCTCAGGCACCTTGTGCCTGGCCTCCTTTGCCAAGAATCGTCCATCACACATGCTGAGTGCAACACTCAGGAGCAGGCACAGCCGACAGTGGCAGGTTGGTTTCACTTTGGGTACTCTCTGTTCCCAGCTCCCAGAGTCTGGTGTGGCTGCCCTGGCAGCAAACACATTTGCTCACAGCTTTAAAGGCTATAAGCAAGCTGTTTGATTCACATAGGGAGAAGGCAGGGAATCCACATAGGGAGAAGGCAGAGGGAAGGACCTCCATGGAGGCCTCAGCCACCCAGGACCAAGGGGTAGCCTCCTTCTGGAGGTCAGAGCCCTTATTTCTCAAGCAGTCGGTTAGCACCAAGCACCAGGCTAGGAGCTCAGTGCACCAAACAGGGCAGCCGAGAGGTCATGTGGACTCCATGACGAGACAAAAGAGCAGGAGGTCAGCTCCAGACAGCAGGGATGTCTGGACACATGCTCCCAAAGGTGTGTTCAGTGATCAATGGACACCACAGAGGCCCTCAGGAGAGGGTGTGAGCAGGTGAAAGGCAGAGGCCAGAGAATCTGCAAAGGCCTTCCTACATCCTCCTGGACAGACAGAATCCACTCGTCCACCAGCTCCAAAGCACCTTCTCAGCCTCCTGCAATAAAGGGCAATGAAAAATATAAGATTTTGAAAGTTTTTTGCCACCAGCTGTCACAGCCTTTAGGTCAAGGCCTGGCTTGTCCATGCTACAGCCCCAGATCCAGCCTAGGCCTATGCGAAGCGGAGCTTGGGAGTAGGACTTGTGAGTGTACAAGTGACCACTTGCACGAACTTTCACAAGAACATTTGCGAGGGCTGGCAGCAGGTGTGTGGGCCTGGACCACCCCAGGCAGGATCACAGAAAAGGGCCACGAGATGCACAGAAAGCTCAGACCAGGACAGCTTGATCCGAGATAGGCTCAGGGAGAAGGGAAGAATGGGTTAGGCCAGGAGGAGTATCCCAGTAGAGAAGGCCAGAGCAAGGAGATGCCAGAGGTGATGGTCCTGGGGTAGGAGGAACCCACAGGTGAATGAGGACTCAGAAACCTGGGCCCCATAGAAGAGCCTAATGGGAACAGCATGGAAGTCTCAGCTCCAGCTGCCACACTGCTGCAGTACCCACAGTGACCCTGTCCTCACATCTAGGCCCACCAAGCCTGCAGAGCAGAGCAGCCAGCACCTACACTTAGGAAGCTGGGTGAGCTGGCACCCGGCAGAGCAGGTGGACCCTGTGATCAGGTGAGCAGGGAATCGCTAGGCAGGGGCTGTTGCCACAGGGCCCTCTGTGACTTGTCACAGTGGTGCATCTGGGCTCTGCCAGCAGGGTGTTAGTGGGCACGGAAGAGGTGGCAGGAGCTGTGAGACCACAGGCAGGGTGG
Organism: Chinchilla lanigera; assembly: GCF_000276665.1. Taxonomy (NCBI): domain Eukaryota; kingdom Metazoa; phylum Chordata; class Mammalia; order Rodentia; family Chinchillidae; genus Chinchilla; species Chinchilla lanigera. The sequence continues at coordinate 4,233,141 of NW_004955501.1, forward strand.
CGCTCCCAGCCTGGATAAGGGTCAGAACACTCTACTCTTGGAGTAGCAAGTGTGGGGTGAACCAGACCTAGGTGGGAACTAGGGCGACTTTCAGTACCACAGCCAAGAGCTTGCGTGTTTGGGGCAGGGAAATGAACGAGAAGTGTTGCTGGAAAAGGAGTCGAGACCATCACAGAGGGCCAAGGAGGTGGCAGCCAGAGTTGGCGATGCCCTGCTGCAGGGCTCCAGGACAGGGCTGCAGGCAGGGAGCGGCAAGGTCAGGTCGCATTTTCAGGAGAGCTGTAGATTCACACTGTCTGCCCCACAGCCCCACTGCTATGTGCTGTGCTATTTCTTAGGCAGCTCTGGCCTCAGACTCTCAATGGGGACCTACAGGAGGGCTAGCAGAAGCATCCAGGGACACAAGTAGGAAGTTGGCTGTGAGCAGCTCTGCCCCTGGGGAATCCACTCTAGCAAATTCCCTGCTGGGCAGTAACCATGGGAGAGATCACACCCAGGCTTGCCCAGACCCAGAATCTCAGGACATCAGACACAGCCACCAAGCCTTGGGCTTGTCCCATTGGCTTCTCAAGGTTCTCAGCCTGGCCTGCAGGCCTTTGCCACACTGCCTGGCCCTTCCAGCTTGGCATCCTGTTGGGCTGGTCTTGACAAGCTAGAGGCCCCATGGCCACATTTTGGGCCCTGCCCTGCCCTGCCCTGTACCTGCGTCAATGCTTCTGCCCACCTCCTACCTCCAGCTTAAAGAGGGTGCTCACCCTGAGCCTGGCTCCTCGTCAGCTACCCAAGGTTCCCTGTACCCATCATCTGCCAGGTAGTGTTGGCTGTGCTGTGCTTCTGAGCCATGGCCTGCCCTACCCCTGCCACTGATTAGCTCAGCATCTGCCAATGATGCCCAGACTCCTAAGCCTGCCTTAGCAGAGTTACACCACCACCCTCTGCACACCCCAGCTGGCAGAAACTAAAAAGATCCACGGGGCAGGAGGGGTGGGACTCCCAGCCCTGCTCCTTGTACAGTGCCCTGCTGTTCCTTACTTGCTCCTTGTGCCAGGGCCAAGCCGCAGCCTATGTGCACTCTCTGTGCTCCTAAGAGCAGCCTGGGAGGGAGGTTTGTGCGATGTGGGAACTGAGGCAGGGCAGTCATCATTCTCAGCAACAGAAGGAAGGCATAGTCTATAGTGCCCCCCAGGAGGAGGGCAAGAAGGTAGCATCAGGAACAGACCCAGAGGGGCCAAAGAGAACAAGGAAGCAGATGCTCAGGCACCACTGTCGGCCCCTCCTCTAAAACCTCACTCAGCACAGACAGTGCTGCAGCTCTGTCCCGGAGGAGCTCAAGCGTGCTGCAGCTGGACCATAAAACACTGACCACGCTGGGAGGCAGAGGTTCTGTAGGAACTCAGAGCTGACACTGGGCATCCGGCCGAGTCCTCAAGTCTCACGGCAGAGGTGTCTCCAGTGGAGACGGCAGGTTGAGCTGGGGAGGGAGAAAGGCGGGTGAGGATAGGAGTTGAGCAGGGCTAGAGGCCAGAGCAGGCAAGGAAGGAAGAAGCCAGCAGGGATTCGATACGGTGTGAGAGAGGGTAGCCAGGACAGGTGGATCCCAGCAAACTCCTGCAGCCTGGGAGGGGGCTGTTTGGTCAGTTGGCTTTCGGGTGGGCAGAGGGGACGTGGCTCCTGCTGGGCCCTGTTCCCAGGGTGACACTCTCCCAGGTGCTCACTCCTGCTTCCGTCCCGTGAGCCATCCTGGTCCGGAGACTCTCAGCAAAAAGTGCACTTCACTTTCTGCACCTCAGAAGCAACTTGTTTTGCAAATCGTGTCTGAGATTCAGAGTGGCTCAGTTACTTGCCTGAAGCCACGTGGCACACCGGCCAGAGGAGGCTCAAGCACGTCCAATGGCCAAGCTCTAAACAGTGTAAATAGTTGTCGTACACGTCACGCATACACAGAACAGATTCCCTGCAGGTAAACTTGAGAAGTGCTGAGTTCAAACAGACACTTCCTGCAGGACTTGTCAGAGCTTTTAATGTGCTTATGGGCATAAGGCAGGTATAGGATGGAGAAATGCATTTAGCTGCCAGCTCCTTTTGTCCCTCATGGAGCTGCTGTCTGTCTCCAAAGATCCCACTCCGGGACTTACTGATCTGGACTGTAAGGCTGCGTCCCTGGTTTATGCTATGTGTGCGTGTTCACTTTAGAGCCATCCTTCCCTGCTTTTCCTTGCGTTTGGGAGGGAGGGGTTTCTCTTGGGAGGCCTTCTCAGAGCTTGAGTGGAGGAAAACCAGAGAACCAAATGCCCATGATCCTGTCAACTTCCAAAAGTCCCACCTCTGAAGAGGTGACTGGGGGGGGGGGACAGTTCAGACTTAAACCACAACAAAGTCCAATCCCTTGCTGTCTCTGCGGCCTCACCACTAATAGCAGCACCTTTCCTGGCCTTTCCTAGCCCTGAGTCCCCTAGCCCCGCTCTTCTCGCAGCTGTGGCTCCTGCCTTTGTCCTCAGTTCCTGCTCTTTCTATTCTGCCTACGCCTCATAGTGAAATGGCACCGCCTCTTGGAGTCCTTCCCCAAATATCCGGTGACCCGTGTGCCCTGAACGGCTCCTTCATCTGTGAACATCCCTTCTGGAACCACAGACACAGCACCGGTGATCAAAGCTTCCAGCTTGAGACGGCTGACTTGACCAGATCCACCAGCAGGTGCAGCCTGGAGTCCTTTGTGGTGGGTTCCAGGCATCCCTCCTCCTGTGAGCTCCCAGGACCTGCCCCAGTCCCTTCATCCCTCCACCTACTGCCTTATTCCTTGGTCACCACAGCTCCTGCCCAGCCCCTGCAGATGGCCACACACTGCCCTAGCCACAAACCTAGCACCGAGCTGTTTCCATCTGTGTGCACCACCTTCCTGCTTACCAAGGAAGGAGGGCTGAGTGCTGGGCCCATTATTGGATGGCAAAAGAGTGCTGCTGGATGGGCAACTACTCCAGGGGGCACCGATGGCCCAGTCTGCTTCCATGCAGCTCTTCTGAGGCCCATCCCTGTGACTGGAAGAGGGGCCATCAATCAGGCCAAAGCCTGGCCAAGGCACACCCCGGCCGGCATGCCAGATCCTTGTCTCACTGCCAATAGGCAGGTACCAAAAGATGCCCAAGGAACGAGATGGAAGAAAGGGGCCCGGCTGAGCACAGAATGATCTGCCGCCCCCACCGCAGATGGTACTGCTTGTTGCCAGGGCTCCAACTGACACATAACTTCTTTGATGGATTAGCCCTTTGATGTCTTTGTCCTCTGGCTTCAGAAAAGTGGGTTTTCCCATCTCTGATGGGCTCCTGGGGCTCAAGTTGCCTGGCTGGTTTATGCCATGCTCAAGCAGAGGCTGATGTTACCAGGCCCTCTTTCTACACAAGCCCCTTCCCCCCATGTCTGATGCTCTGTACACACGCCCAGAATTCTCTCTTCCATGGCTTACAGGTAGGAGCAGGGGCCTGAGAACCTCATGAATCCACTGTCTGCCTGCTGCTGGCATGCTAGGTATTTTTACAATTGTTCTAAATCCCATCATCTCTGCCTCTGGGTGTGTTTAATGGCTCCTGCTGACTGACATATACGTGCCTGGACACCAACCATCCCTCGCTGCCTTCCCTCCAGGGAATGCCAGGGACAGAGCCTTGGGCTTCAGGCCCACCATCAAAGTCCTCTCCTCTCCTGAGGCCAGGGCCACAGGAAAAGCATGATGATGACAAAAATGAGAGGAATAATCTGGGCCATACAGGACACTGTAAACACTGAACACTGTTTCAAAGAAAAGCAAGAGTAAAACGATAAAGTTGAGCTGGGAGGACCTCAGTGTTCATTTTATTCATTCTCTAAATCCATTTTACTCATTCTCTAAATCCA
>NW_004955501.1:4237134-4256604 GCF_000276665.1 Chinchilla lanigera
TTTTTTTTTTTTTTTTTTTGTCTTTTTGAGACAGGGTCTTGCTCTGCGGTCCAGGCTGAACTTGAGCTCACTTTGTAGCCCTGGCTGATCTCAAACTCACAATGATCCTCCTGCCTCAGTCTCCTGAGTGCTGGGATTACAGGCATGCGCCACCACGCCCAGCTTATCTGTGTTATTATTTGCTCAATTCATTCAACAAATATTGATCAAACATTCACTACCTGCCTAGCACTATTCTAGACACTCCTACATCGGGGAACAAAGCAAAGCCCCTGCCTTCCCAAAGGCTGGCATTCCAGGGAGGGACCCAGAGACCAGTGAGAAACAGCAGACAGCATAAATAAGGAAATGACAGATGTTAGAAGAGGTCAAGTGCCGGGGGAAACAGAGGCAGAAGGATGAGTAGAGTGAAGTAGAGCTGAGGGGGTTGGTCATAGCCACCGGCAGTGGTCTGGGACCTGTGGAAGGAAGATTCCCAAGGGAGCAGCTAGATTAGGAGCTGTGGGACCGGCAGGATTGGACTGGGGAGCTGGTAGGAGACCAGGACAGGAGCTAAGGGCTCTGGGCACTGACTCAGGGTAAGAGTCTGAGTTTCCTGAGAATGAAGAGGGAGCACTGCCAGGGAAGGAGCAGTGTGATCCCCCTCCGTGCCCATAGGAGCCCCCGGGGGCCAGCATCAGTCTGCAGCTCCATGCCTGCCTCAGCGCCTGCAAGAGCTCAAAAGTTCCACTGGGATGAAGGAATGAATGAATGATGAATGAACAAATGAATTACCCCAAGTAGGAGACTCTGCCTGCACTTTCTCAGAGAGATAGGACCCTCTGGATGAGTACACCACCAAATCTGGTCAGTGGATCTGGATCAGACATTCGTGCCCATATTGCCTGGGAAGATTTCATAGTCCTCATACCCAGACTCCACCCTTAAATCCTAATTCTTAGCTGGGAGGGTGGAAACCTCTTGAGTGGGACCCAGAATGAGTATATTTCCTCCCCTCCCCTCCCTTCCTCCCTATCCCTCCCTTCCCCTCCCCTCTCCTCTCCTCACCTCACCTCACCTCACCTCCTCCCCTCTCCTCTTCTCCCCTCTCCTTTCCTCCCTTCTCCTCTTCTCTTCTCTTCTCTTCTCTTCTCTTCTCTTCTCTTCTCTTCTCTTCTCTTCTCTTCTCTTTTCTCTTCTCCCCTCCTGTCTTTCTCTTTCCTCTTCTTTCTCTTCTCCTTCTTCTCCTTCTACTTATTCTCTTCCCCTTCCTCTCCTCCCCTCCTTCTCCTTCCTTTTTCTGTTCTTCTCCTCTTTCCTCTCCTCCTTCTCCTCTTCCTCCTTCTCCCCCTCTCTCTGTCTTTCTCTCTGTCTCTATCTCTTTCTCTGTCCCTCTGCCTGTCTATCTGTCTCTCTCTTTCTCTGCATTAAATCCAGGTCCTCATACATTCTAGGCAAGTACTCTATCAGTGAGTTAAATCCTCAGCCTTTTTGAGACAGGTTCTTGTCAAGTCACCCAGGCTGATCTCAAACTTGCTATCTTTCTGCCTCAGCCTACTGAGGAGCTAGGATTACAGGTACCCACCCATGCACCATCATGCCTCACCGGGTACATGATTTTTATTCATACCCACTCCCTAGTGAGAAACATCAATCTAGACATTCTTAAATACTTCCAAATAGGACCTGACATCATGTCCAGTCCCAAGGCTCACAAATAATAAGTGAACAAATATTTGTTGATTGAATTCATAGAGATATAAGTCCACGGGTAGAGCTGATTGTTCTATTTTCAACTCAGATAGTTGACCTTTGAGCCGGCAGGACCCCTCCTCAAGTGAGAAGACTCCCGAGGAAGAGGCTCCGCTGTACAGGCTCGAGACCCCAAAAAACAAGGCTGCTAAGAACAGAGACTGGGCTGTCCGGATGGAGACAGGGGCTCACTTCCCTTTCCAGGGAGGAGGGGCCGCCCACGTTCCAGGGCCAGGCCAAATGCTGCCTGCGGAAGGGCTGGGGCTGTGAGCCCGAATTGAACTCTGCTTCCGGTCTCAGTTTGCCCCACTTCAGCCCCGCTGGCCCCAGCCTGGGGCTCCAGCTCCCTCCGGCATCTGGATCTCGCAGATTCTTGGCCTCTAGCTTGCAGGTGCTGGCTGCCAGGGATTTTTTCTGCATGTAAACAGTCAAGAGTCCCTGATGGTCTTGACATACTTGGAGTACACAGCCTCTTCTCCCCACCCCCTTTCTCCCACTCTCCCCCAGATTTGAAAAAAGCCAGAGATTCCATAAGTGCAAGGCATCTGATTCAACTCTATTTTCTCTTCCCTCTCGCTTTTCCATTCTTGTGACCTTGAAAAAGCATCCCATAATTGTGGGCCCTATAGGCACAGTCCCCTCACTCTGGTGGAGCCAGGGACTCACCTCCCAAGCAGACATCTCAACTCTCTTCTCCAGGGATGTGAGCCGTAGGTAGTTAAGATATAGCACAAAAGTTAAGCAGCCAGGGTTCAAATCCTGCCTCTTTCCTTTGCCAACTGTGTGATAAATGAGTTAATCTCTGAGAATCTGTTTCCTCTTGTCTGAAATAGGTATGTCAGCAGTTTCTTTCTCTTAGGGAGGCTGTGAGGATTGAATGGGAACTTCACAAACAATAACTATTGTATATCTCTGAGTACTGAACAGAGATCACTGCAACGAAACATTCCCATATCCTGAGTTAAATAAGATATATTCCTAACAGACGAGGAAATAGGCTCCCGGCTGTGAGTGATTGAGGGTGGAATGCTATTAAATGTGTGCTTCGAGATGGGGGGAAGATGGGATTAGCTCACTGCCAAGCAAACTCGGAGAGCTGCACAGAAGAAAGATATCCTTGAAAAGGTTTTGACGGTGAAGTGGAGTCCTTCAGATAGGCAGGGGAGGGTGGACATCACAGGGATAAAAGACAGCAGCACAGCCCAAGACTCAGGAGCCCAGCTGATAGGCTGGCTTTGGAAGCCCAGGTGCAGGAATCTAAAACGGGAAGAGGACAAGGGAACAAAGTTGGCGGAGCCATCTTGGAGGACTTTAAGGCTCTGCCAAGGAGAGAGACCCAGCCTCAGCCAGGGACCATCCAGTTCCCGCCCCCTCCCTTCTCCTTCTCCTTCCTCTTCTTCTCCTTCTCCTTCTCCTCCTCTCTCTCATACTGGGAATTCAACCCAGGGCCTTTGTGCTAAGCTGCACCCCTAGCTGTTTTTATTTTGAGACAGGGTCTCACTAACTAACTGAGATGCCCAAACTGGGCTTAAATTTGTGATTTCCCAGACTCAGCATCCCAGAGTGCTGGAATTACAGGCATGAGCCACCCCACCCAGCTAACATTTCTCATTATGCTAGTTCATTCTTCAAGCTTCATGTCACTTCTGCTGTACCAGCAATGTTTTACTTTGTATTTACCTAACAGAAATGCTATGCTCTGGAAAAATATAGGTCCTCTTGCTGCTGGAAATCACAGCTTCCTTGACCAGTGCTGTGGACTCAGGCTTGGGGGCCGTGGATCCTCATAGTGAGAAAGGGAAGGGGCCGGATGGTGGTGGGAGCCTGGGAAGAGGTTGGCCAAAGGACACAGCAGTCAGTTCAGAGGAATAAGTTCCCTTGACCTCTTGTGCAGCCCTGTGACAACGTACTATATGTTAATAGAAAAGAAAAAAAAAAAGAGGACCTGAGGCCAGGCCATTGCCGCACAGGCACGGCAGAGTACAGCAGTGGTGCGAACTTGTGGCACGCACGCTGCAGCGGGCTGTCTGTATCATTGGAAGTGCTCAAAGGCTCACCACCACCAGTGTAGAGTCAGCCAGGCTGGCTCCCAAGTACCGGCCAGCCTGTCCTTCCGCCCTGAGAGCCTTCACAGCTTTGCCCAGAGCCTGAAAGATACACTGTTGCTGCCGCCCTGCAAGGGAGAACCAGAGGCACTGCCCCAACTGTGAGACTTGGGCTCTGCCACCACCGGGCTCCTCTTCTCCAACTCCTGGCTCCGGCTCTGCTCGGGCTCCAGCAGCAAATGCCCCTCCCTTACAGAAGAGAGCTGCGGCAGACAACAGGAGACTCAGCTGCCAACCTTGCGGGTCACTGGAGTGCGCCTAGTCATGAGAACCCCACAGGGGAAGGGAGAAGGAGGAGAAGGGACGGGAGGTGCGAAGGGAGGAAGTGCGCTGCCTGATGTGTGGTCACAGGAATCTTGTGGAGCAGGAATTACTGTATCTGTTTTACAGAGGAGGAACCCACTGTGTTACACTACCAGATAAAGTCATTTCCACTAAGAGCTAGAACCAAGCCAGTAGTCCAGACATTCTGACTTTAAAGCCCCTTCTTTCTTTTAAAAGATCAAGGTCCCTAAATCAATCCTCTGTGTGTGTGTGTGTGTGTGTGTGTGTGTACACTTGCAATCTTCCTGTCTCTGCCTCCTGAATAGCTGGGATTATAGGTCTGTACCACTGAGGTAGGATAGAAGAAATAAAAAATAGGTTGAAAGACAAGAAAATCATAACTTAATAAAAAATAGTTTGAAAGACAAGAAAATCATAACTTAAAAAAAAATAGTATTTTAAGAAGACCACTGCTTCTGGGACCTAGTCAAAGTCACCCAAGGCGATTCACGTCAGCATTCCCTTGGCTAAATTTAGATTTCTTTCCCTTCAGACTCAATACATCCAAAATTCTCAGGAATACAGAAGGTCCATAAACTGACCTGAGAAAATAAAGAACAGAAACTTCAAGTAAACAAACAGGTTGAGAGAATCCAAAGAATGTTTAAATTATTCATCTTTAAAAAATTTCATACCTGTAATGTGGGTCAGTACCCTTGGGGGGGGGCACCTTTTCTTGGGGTTTCCTCAGAAAAAGCACAAATTCTCCCAGCTCCAGGAAACAAGACACCTCTTTTTCTTGAGGGCCTGCACTCTACATATTTCTTTGTATGTGCACTTCTGAAGTTCTGTCTAATAAAACCATCCTGTACTTCTTATTCATAGTCCTAAACATTCTTTTTCTGCTGTGGAAGTTAATTTCTTGATAGAAAAGAGAAGAAAAATAAGAGGACCTGAGGCCAGGCCATTGCATACAGGCTCTGTAGCATACAGTAGTGGTGGCGAACCTATCACATGCGTGCCGCAGCAGGCTGTCTGTATCATCGAATGAGTTCAAAGGTTCGCCACTACTGGTGGCACAGGATCCACTTCAGGCCTTCACGGCTGTCTCAAGACTTCCCTGGGTCTGAGAGCTGCCTGTCTAGCCCTGCCTGTAGGTATTTTCCTGGAGTCTCGTGGGATCACTTCTCTAATGCTAGCTTGCATCCTCCCTCTACTTTATTGGGTTTTGGTGTTATGGTAATTTTAACCTCAGGTTTACCTCCTTATATAAATTGATATGTGATTTATAGTGGCTAAGTGGCATCTCTAGACTTTTTAAAGCTTCTGTGAGTTCTTTGCATACGTTACAGGTCTCTAGAGGTAACGATCTTTGGGGTGAATTTCTGAGTAAAGCGTGACTGTTGTGCATATTTTCTTATTTTTTCTGCCTTTCTGAGCTGTTGCTGATGGTTGGGGTAGCTGTGTGCCGGGAAGATGAACACTTGCCTTGTGCGTGAGCCATCGATTTCTCCATGACTGGTCCTGACAGAAGGAGGGCCGGAGCTGCCACTCAGGCAGATCAGCTTCTATTCAGGAAATCCGGCCCTGGGGTTCTGTCCTTTCTCTTGTTTTCCCCTTCCGACCTCTTTCCAAAAGTACACGAGGGAGATTTTCCATGTATGGAGTGCATCTTAAATAGTCACGAGTGGCTCAGTGTTTGTCTCCAAAACGTCACCTTTAAGTTGTATTTTACAAACTTGGGACCATGCTGTAAGATGGAGGATCCTAAAAGTTTGATTTTTCTTTAAATGTAAGTTAAAAAGTAAGGAGCCAAGCCCTCCAACTTGGTTCTTTAATAAGGAGGGGAGATGAATAAAAATCCCATCTAGCAGTCCGTGGTGCTTCTCTCCTCTCCCCTCTGGCTCTTACAGGTTATGAGTCTATAGAGTCAACTAACAGTAAAAAGGTGCTCCGAGTAGCTTTGAGTAGTAAAAATACTGTTGTGACTTACATAAGAAAAATGGAGTGCCCAGTGATAATTTCTCGGGAAAATTCTAACCGACTAGTCTATCTGTGGTTATGATCATACAATGAAGAAAAGAATCACTGATATTGCATGGCTAATGCATCTAAAAGTGCACTCTGATTAAATATAATTGTTTGTGTTATATGCATTTTCTTATCTGTCTGCCTATTAATTTGTTTTTAATAATTGGTTGAAGTACCTGTGAATGCTTGATTTTAAAAGTAGTAGGGTTTTTTTTGTTGTTTTGGTTTTTTGTCTTTTTGAGACAGTGTTTCACTATGCAGCTCAGGCTGGCCTTGAACTCACTTCTGTAGCCCAGGCTGGCCTCAGACTTACAGTGATCCTCCTGCTTCAGCCTCTCTAGTATAATGGGATCACCTAAAAATACTTTTTGAATTCATATCAATTTAAATTTTTTTTTTTTTTTTTGCCCTTGCAGACTTCTGGCTGTTAGGATCTTCCATAGAATAAATAAACATATGAACAAAAACTGGTTATATACAGTAGGTATTCAAGGGTCATCAAACTCACGTCAAGGTTAAAGAGTAAAACAAAACAAAAAAACTGTTAGGCTCAAGAGTTACATAAAACTTCCAAACTGTCAATGAGTCCTTGATTGTTCAATATTGCATGTCTCTATCTGTTTTCATGAGAAACCACTTTGAAGATATCAATATGTAATACAACAAGCATTGTTAATTTCCTACCACTTTGTTTGTAACTCTGTATTGTATGTACTGTTCTTTTGCTACTTTGTAAAAGGTTCTCTGTCTGTTAATGTTTTCCTCCTTTTATTTTTAAAATTAAAAAAAAGTTATATGATTTAGGTTAACACACATGTTAACATTAAGGTATAGGTCTTCCTCCAAAAGTTCTATGTATGTTGGCTTGTAGATAGAGACTCATGATACTGGCCCAAATGTTTTTTGAGTGTATGGCTTACTAGTGAGCTAATTTAAATTGATTGGTAAGGTAAGGGCAAAAATATCTCCAAAGTTGGTGACATATTTTTTCCCAGGTTGTTAGCCAACCAAGATAATATTTATCTTAAAAATTCATTTTATACATGCAGTGTCCATTTTTCTATATAATAATTTAAGATAGCTTTTCTTTGATTAAAAAATATATCTTGTATATTTAGATTATATTTCTTATATAGCTTAAGATTATATATTCTGCATTTTAAGAATGTTAACTATGCTATGCTATGGTTCTCATGAGCAATTTAAAGTAATTGTTAAAATAAGTAAATATAAATGGGACTAATATTTATGTGTTCATAACATCTGAGTCATCAGTTGCTAAATATAAATTGAAGTATTGGCTTCTTAAAGTTTTTAAAATCTATTTTGGCTCATTAAATGTTCTTATAAATTATTAATAAATATAGAGCTTTAAGACTACTTTTCTAAGTTTACTAAAAATTGAGTTTCTAATACTAATTCTATATTAAAATAATATTTTTAAAAAAATTTTCCCCCAAGTGGAGGCCCACTGGGCTTGGGAGCTGTCAGGCAAAGTTCCCCTCTGCGGCTGAAGAGTAGCTGCCTGAGCCATTTGATTCACTTTTCTCCCCATGAGTGACGTCTCCAATTTCCCTCGTGTTATGTGCCGTTGTTGGGTGCCGCACCCAACAAATGTTATTTAAAAATGTGTTACTATGATGTGTAATTAAGTTGGCCACAATTAAAAGATTAAAAGTTGTCCTATGTCTCAACCAAGATTTTCACAACATATTAAAATGCTGCTGGTTAAAGTTGCAAAAACTAGACTAAAAAAAAAACCAAAGACTTTGTGTTTTATCAAGTTAACTTCTGCTTTCAGTTAGTCTTTTGATTACTTAAAAAATAAGTTTTAAGAGTTGAAGTTTAGCTCAGCTGCGTAAGCACCTACCTGGCAAACATAAAGTCTTGAGTTCAATTCCAGATACAAAAAAAAAAAAAAAAAAACAGTTGAAGTTTTTTAAATGTTCACAAAATATCTTCAGCAATAAGCTTATAACTGGTTGAGTGAACAGCTATGAACTTAGGTTATAACATGTCATTTATATCTGAGACTATAGATGCATATATATCTAAAGACAAAATATGCTGAGTCTAAGCTTCACCTAATGTTAAAAAGTTTATAGTTAAGACTATGTAAGTATAATGCATACAAAGTAACTAATATGTGCTCTCTGTTATACATTATACATTGCATCTAGACTGTAAACATATAAAATGACCAAAATTTTCTGACGTTGCTTTAAATTTGACATTGCCACTTAAAACTTGATCTACATTTATTGGTTTTGACTAAACAAGTACTTTGTTATACAATTTAGATATACTTCTATTGTGAGTAATAAGTCTATTTGTGGTCATTAACACTGTTTCCTAAACTAGTAGCGTGTGTAAAAATAGTTTTAAATTCTTGTTAGTGCAGTTATACCATGTAAATCTGTTTAAAAAAAATCTAAATTTCACCTTAAGAGTAAAAATTAAGTTAATACGTGTAAAAGATTTCCATATAGCTATGGTACTAGCTATTGTTAACCCCTTGGCATATTAAATGCATTTATGCTCTCCAGGTGTACAAGCTTTCTACAGTGGAAAACTTAGGAGAGACCTTGCCTCCTGATGGCAAAATTGTTTGTGACGTTTGCAAGTTTATCTTTAGGTGACTATTATGTAATTGTATTATGATAGTTAGATGTACCTGAACAGTATGCAATCTATGCAAGGTGGCACATGATTATAATCCCAGGATTTGAGAGTCTGAGGCAAGAGTGTGAGTTCGAGTCCATCCTGGTCTACCCAGTCCAAGGAAAGACCCTGTCTTAAAAAAAAAATGCATCCCCAGCACCACCAAAAAGAAATGCAGTCTAGACAATGTCACTCTAAAGATTAAAGATTGGGCATTAATTATGTATAAAGTATACCTACCCATAAGCAAGTACATTCTACTTAGGCACTTGAATTAAAAAAAAAGTTAGCAAATTTAGATGAGAATTTATATCATTAAATATATTTTATTGGATAAGGGTAACCTATAAGTTATTTCATACTAAAATGGGAATTTAAATGTATTTTAGGGATAATAAAAGGAACCCAATGGCCCTGTTATAATAATGACATCATAACTGTGATCCTAAAATGCTATTTGCTCTCATTATTTTTCTTTTTATTTTTTCTCATAAGACTTTGTAATTGTTATCTGTTAACATTCTGCAGGAATATGACCTTACAAGGACAACCTAGACAGTGCGTTAAGATGATAGGTCATCAGCTACATCAGAGATAAAATGATAGTTAAAATTAAAACCTACTGTTCCCTTTCATAATCTTAACTATTATAATCTTTTCTGAATACCAGGAACTTTGAAATATAAAGTATGACTAGAGAAAAGCTACCTCTTTCACTAATCATGGTCAGTATTTATATTAGGAGTCTGTGGCATATTTTATCTGTACTGTAGGGGACAACCTACCCTTTTAACACATTGGTGTAATTTACCTTCTGCACTGAACAAGCAAGACTTGGAGACCAAAGTTAGGGAAGATAGCTTGGCTAAGATGATGGCTAATATTGTGGCCTTTGTGCTCCAAGGTCATCCAGGATCCAGGGTATGATAGGATACCTCTGAAATGGTCCTGCAGCTCAGGATAATTGAGTCACCCAACCTCCTGAGCATGGGGATTATTGGTCCCCAGAGAACAGCAGTCAAACTAGTATGCATTTTACAAAAAGGGGGTCACTAAAAAGGGAAATGTCCCCCATGCTTCCAAGGGAAACTATTTGGTCAAGCAGGATTATGACCCTCCTGGCAGATGACACATCTGATAAGAGAAAAACCTAGAGGAAGAGGCTTCACATATGGCCCCAAAAGTAATCACTGAGGAGCATTCATTGACCTTGACCTCTCTGTATAGAGATGTTAGTTTTGATTAATACACATCTTACATTGACTTGGTTTTAAACACCCAGCAGGAATATGAATAGAGATAGAGATAAAGATAGAGACAGAGATAGAGATATTGAGAGAGACAGAAAGAAAGAAAGACAGAGAGAAACAGAGACAAAGAGAGACAGAGAAATAGTAACAGTAAATAAAAAGCTAGGCTAGATATAAAAAGGGATGCCAAACTCTGCCCTCGCCGGCTCTGACAGTCTCCAGCTACATTTATAACTTATAGCCATAATAAGTTTTGATTCCCGGTTCCACTAGCTATTCCAAAAAAGGGGCCCTCAGCCTCTTCTATTATATTCCCATTATGTTATTTTAATGTACTTTTAAGTACCTCTCAGGTAAAGATTTAATTCCTAGGGGCTGGGGATTTAGCTCAGCGGCACAGCACCTGCCTGGCAAGTGCAGCGTCGTGAGTTTGATTCCCGGTACCAAAAAAAAAAAAAAAAAAGATTTAATTCCTTACATAGGGGTGCCTACAGAACAAGCTACTAAGCTTTGTTACTGTTGAGGTATAAGCTAACTTTCTGATATTTACTTTAGACTTTACATGTTTGCATTATCTACAGTCAGGCATTACAAAAGATCTTCATAGGTACAAAATAGAGCTTTACATTAAAAAAAAATAATGACCCAATGGTCACAAAACACAGATACCTTTATTTGAGTGTATTTGTTCCACCACTGTTATAATTAAAATAAGAAAAAATAGATTTCTTTAACAAACAGGAAAGCATTTTCAGGCTTTTTAACTCTACTTGTTATTTGGGTAAACACTTCAAAATAAATACAGGTTAATATTAACCTTAATAGCAGCTTATGCCAAATTCTACTAATTTCTACCAGTTTCTGAAGTCGTTATTCATCAATATTCTGTTTCTAGTATCTAATTCCTGCTTGTAAATGAAGATTGTAAAATGAAGCTAATGTCCTTGTTCTTTTTTCTAGACTATCAGAAGACGATAGTTCTTCAAACAACATAACCCATCTTCCTTTGTCTCCTTTGGATCAGTCATGGAAGGACTTTTGATCCCTGCCGAGGCAAGATCAATGCCCCTCCTCAGCCTGAACCAGTTACAAGAAGGCCGACCCTTGGCCCTTTGGATTAAGATTATGAGATGGGGGGACAAAGTATAATGGAAAAAATAAAAGACAAGTAGAAAGGAGATGAGGAAATAGTAACTAAAATAAATGTCCTTTAAGGGAATTATGGGAAAGAAGAAAAGAAGGAAGAGAAATACAGACACACACGCACACACACACACACACACACACACACACACACACACACACGATAGCTAAGATAATTGTAGTACTAATTTCTATTGTGTTATTGAAAGGAACAGTTAATGTTTAATTGTTTGATCAATCTTGCATACCTATATCTGGTAATCTGAGCAACTACTTTGAAGATAATGATAAGTAATACAACAACCATTGCTGATTTCCTATCATCTTGTTTTGAAATTCTGCATTGTTTTTATAGTTTTTGTGTTGTTTTGTTTTTGTCTTTGTTTTTGTTATTTTGTTTTTGTTCTTTTCTCTTTAAAATAATTAACAAATGAATGAGAGCTGTGGGATCCAGTCAAAGTCACCCAAGGTGATCTATATCCACATACCCTTGGTTAAATTTAGGGTTCTTTCGTTTTTTTTTTTTTTTGTTTTTTTTTTTGGTTTTTCTCCGGTACCGGGAACCGAACTCACGACCTTGCACTTGCCAGGCAGGCGCTTTTTGCCGCTGAGCTAAATCCCCAGCCCCTAGGGTTCTTTCTTTCAGACTCATCACACCCAAAATTCCTCAGGAATACTGAAATCCATAAATTGGCTTAGTTGAGAGAGTAAAAAGCAGAAACCTGATCATAAGATAAAGGGACAGGTTGGGAGAATCCAAAGAATGTTTAAATTACTCATCTTTTAAAAAACTGGATTCATTTGATTCCCGGTACCAAAAAAAAACACAAAAATTGGGCTCACATCTTTAATATGGGCCAGTACCCTTTGAGGGGGCACCTTTTCCTGGGATTTCTTTTCTTTTTTTGTGAGGGTGGGTACCGGGAATGGAACTCAGGACCATGTGCTTGCACTTTCCAAGCAGGCACTGAACCGCGGAGCTACATCCCCAGCACTTCCAATCACTTAAGAAGAAGTTCCAGGAAATAAGGCATCTCTCTCTCAAGGACCCACACTCTTGTACTTCTGAATTTCTGCCTAGTAAAACCCATCCTGTGCCTCTTACTGATAGTCCTGAAAATTCTTTTTCCACAATGGGAGTCAGCGAACCTGCAAACCTATTCTACAGGTGGGCAGGG
Organism: Chinchilla lanigera; assembly: GCF_000276665.1. Taxonomy (NCBI): domain Eukaryota; kingdom Metazoa; phylum Chordata; class Mammalia; order Rodentia; family Chinchillidae; genus Chinchilla; species Chinchilla lanigera. The sequence continues at coordinate 4,249,498 of NW_004955501.1, forward strand.
TTAGGTTTCTATCTCAGCTCTTCAGACCCTGTCCAGTGGAATCACTGTGCCCAGCCCAATATTTTTTGGGGTGGGGTGAACACTGGAGACTGAACTCAAAGACTTTATACTGAGCTACATTCCCAGTGCTTTCTTTTAAAATTTTGAGACAGGGTCTCACTAAATCATTAAATTGGCCAGTCTGGGCTTGAATTTGTAATCCTCCTGCCTCAGCCTCCTAGATTGCTGGGATTATAGGCATGCGCCACCACATTAGGCCAAATGTTATTCTAAAAAATCTCCTTCTGGTCTTGTCTCATTCAGATGCCAAAACATCATGTATCTTTCTTTCCTTCACTTAATATCATATCATAAACATTTGTAATGTTGCTAAATAGTCTTTATAATAATCACTTTGACATGATATTCTGCCCTATGGACATGTCATGACTCACTCACCCATCAGCACACATTTAGGTGGTTTCAATGTCTCAGGATTATAAATCCTCTCCACGCCTAGCTTTCCTCAGACAGGCTCCTTGCCCAGGCTCCCACCTTCCCCGGGTCTGGGAGGTTATGTAGGTCACTAGGACCTGACCGGGCCTGCTGTCATACAGCACGGCGTTCGGCTTTCAAGAGTCCCTCCGAAGCCTCTAGAGCTGCTCAGAAAGTTGTGTTCTCTGCTTCCTTGGTCCCTCCCTCTGCCAGATGTGGCGAGGACTCCCCTTGCCACTGCCTCTACCCAGTCAGGCACAAAATCAGAGGTGGCCAAGGGCTGGTTGGGGCATTCTTGCTGCTGCTGGAGGCAGGGGTAGACCCAGAGATCTCAGGACAAAGGGTGCTCATGTCCTCGGGGCTGGCCGGTGAGAATTCCAGCACTGGGCTGGGAGCCAGATCCCTATAAAGGGCTCTGAGCACCACTGTCTCCATTCCCTTGAGAAGACCCTTCCAGAGAGTTCTGTTTCTTCCCCACATCCCACCCCAGACCCGCAAGTTGGATCCTGAAAGCACAAACACTCCTGGCAGGCAGGCGCAACTGCCTAAGGTGATGGGCTGAATATCGCATTTTCGGGATGCTTCTCTGCTCTGTGTGTTTGCAAAGCAGATATTTGGGGAGGTTGGGCCGGGAATTGCTTCATGGCTGCCAGCCCCATGGGAAATGATTCGAATTCTCTTCATAGTTTGAGGGCTGTGGAGCAACAAAGAGCGGACTGCTCGGAGGCCTCTGAGGAAGATGAGCCAGCGCCCAGGCATCTTCTCTCCTTGGACGGGTTCTGGGAGGGTCACAGAGGCTGGGCTTTCCAGGCCGGCAGGGTGGAGAAGGCGGAGAGCCTCTGGAGGGGCTCTTTGTAAGAGTCACCGCACCACGTATGCATGCCCAGGCCTGAGAGTCCCAAGGTCATGTCACCCAGGGCTGCGCCCAGAGAAGCAGGTGTCCCGTGCCAGGCGAAACGCCTCCGCAGCTGCCCCAGAAGGGGCAAGAGAGTGGCTCTCTCAAGCAGTGGGACTTCAGTGTCTTCTGCTGCTTTGTTTTTCATTCAATAAAGAATGTGTGTCACTTTAAATCAGAGTCAACGGGGTTACTTCTGAGTATATACCCACATTAAAAGAGCCCAGAGCCAGGCCATTTTATCGCCTGCCCCCGTAGAAACCCTGGCTTCAGCTAGCTCCCCGTCAGAAAATCGTCGTGTCAAGCCCCTCCTCAGCTTCACTCACACCCTGCTAAAGTGGAGAGGGGCTCAGACCTGTGACGGGGGCAGAGTCGCCTCTGAGGACCCTGGCTGGTGGCCAAAAGCCACACCTACTAGAATTCCCTGAAATGAGGAACTGCATTCCTGAGACCGCTGGGTACAGATAGCCACAAAGGGCAAGTTGGAATTTACTCAGGCCCTGCTCAATGCCAGGAAACGCTGGGAGAGAGAAGCCCTTTCCGCCGCCACCTCTGTGCCGGCACTCAGGTCCCCTGCCCAGCTGGCGTGCATGAGTGTGTGTGTGTGTGTGTGTGTGTGTGTATGGGGCGGTCCTCTTGAGACTCTGGTCCAAGGCCCTCTGGAGATGGCCACAGTAGGCCACAGGACCCCTGTCCATTGGGCCCTCAGGGCTCCAGGAAGGTGCGGGAAGAGAGGCACTGAGGGCAGGGAGGAGCGGCATCTCACAGCCGCTGACCTAGGCCGAGGAGGAATCCTGGGCGGCTGAGGCAGGTGTGTGAGTAGGATGAGAAGAGTCCGAGGCCCCTCCCAGAGTGGCCACGGCCCAGAAGAAGAGAATGACCCTAAGGGCTGACTTGGAGAAGGCGCCCTCACTGCTGCGTTTCCCATAAAGCAGAGCTTCTCAGCTCTGGGCAGGTATAACCCCAGGTCAGCTATCACCAGGAGAACTTTTGAAAACCTGACGTCCATGCTGTACCCCAGACTAATTCATTCTTTGGGTGGGGGATCCAGGGATCTGTATTTTTTAAATTTCCCAGATAATTACAATTTTCCACCAGGCTTGAGAAACACTGCTTTGAAGAGATATTTGATCCATCCCAGGCTCACCAAACAAAGTGAGCAGGGCTTCTCCCATGTGGTTCAGCAGGCCGCCTTCTCTCTGAAGGACCCCTCATTTCTCTAGCCTCCAGCCCTCTGCCGTCCTTCAGAACCCTCACTCCCTCCTGCTGATGGACGCCCACAGTGGCTGCCTGGCCACGACCAGCACCTTCCTCCAAGCTGTCCCCACTCAGAACCTGTGCTGCCTACCATGTGTAGCCATCAGCTGACAGGTGCTTGCCTGTCATATTGAGCAATCTGCTTCCATGGATACTATGTTCTCTCTCTCTCTCTCTCTATCTCAATTCTGGAAGATGGGATTGATATATGAGAGAGAGACTTGCTAAGTTGCCCAGCTTGGCCTTGAACTTGCAGTCCTGTCTCAGCCTCCCAGAGTGCTGGTACTACAGGTGCGTGCCTCCATACCTGACTCTTTATGCTTGCTTGTAACCTGCTGACCCACCTTCCTCCTACCACCACACATTAGAAGCTCAGTGCTTTCTGCTTGACTTACCTCTAAGCACATTTCAACACTTCAAGCAATCCTGATGAGACCAAGGTCTGCTACAAATGAGTGGTTTTATTGGTGATCAGTGATCGTGGTCATAGAGATATGGCAGGAATAGGTATGGTGTCAGGAAGAGTGGCCAAGGAATGCCCCTTGGGCTGTCTCCTGGAAAAGTGCATGTGTGTGTGAGCCCTTAACTCAAACCTCAGGTGGGGACAGGTGTGGGGGCACACACCTGTAATCCCAGCACTCAGGAGGCTGAGGCAGGAGGATCATTGCAAGTTTGAGACCAGCCTGGGATGCAAAGTGCGCTTAAGGCCAGCCTGAACCGCATAGCGAGACCTTGTCTCAAAAAGACAAAAACAAACAAACAAACAAAAATCCTCAAGGGGCCCAGTATCTGCACCGAACACCTTCAAAGTCACGGCAGTTCCACAAGGTGATGAGGGGCGTTTCCTAATAAAAGCACTTCAGACATTTGCTGCCATCCCTGGAGTGATCCTGAGTATGGCTCCCCAAATGCACGCATTTATATCTACTCTCCTCCCTCTTCCGAAAAGCTTTCTCCGTCAGCGGGGCTCTGAAGGTTGGGAGAAACAGGGTTTTCCAGGCAAAGACCAGCTTGCATGGAAGAGGACAAAAGGATGCAGGGCCCACCTGGCTCTCAGACACAAGCAGCCCTGTGTGTAGACTGTAGCGGGGGAAAGAGGGGTGTGCTCAGAGAGAGACTGAAAAGGGCAGAAGACCAGTCAGGACACTCCAGCAGAAGCCGGGAGGGAAGGCTGGGAGGTGAGGGCTGCTACCATCAGGTCCACTGGGGCTGCCAAAGGAGACACTTTGGAGTTCCGTGCCCTGTGGGAAGGGGCCTTAGGCCTGGGGCTACTGCGGAAGGTGCTCTTGTGACCTTGCCCAAGACACACTTCCAAGAGGCCCCAGGCCTGCCTGGCCGATTCTCCCACTCCATATTGCTAAGCCTCTGGCGTGAGATCAGAATCCTCTGCATCACCGGGAGGACCTGCCTCAGCTGCCTCTGCGCGAGGCCAACGTTCTCACTTCGTGTCCAAGCAAAGGACATTTATAGTCACCACCAAGTGGAAAACAAGCAAAGGAATTTTTTTCATAGTGTGCTGGGGACTGAACCCAGGGCCTCACACACCAGGAAAGTGTTTGGAAAAGAGGGAAAGAAAGACTCAGACAACATGAAATATTTTTTATCAAATGCTTTTGAGGCAGCTGATACTGAGACGCAGTTAGAAATGTGCAGGAGCTTGGGGGAGAAGGGTAAAGCCTTGAATGGAAGAGGGTGAAAGCAAGATTGGAGTCTGGGGACCCCACTGACCTGAGGGTCTCTGCCACTCCACGGGAAGTTCTGAGATCTCCTGTTAGGGGGCACCTGTGTGAGTGGACACGTGGCCGGGCCTTTGTCCCACCATCTTGCTTAGTCACTGGCCAAGGCCACCCAAGAAGGACATAAATTTGATCCAAAAGCTGAGCAGACCCTGTAGGAGCCAACAGCTAGAGGCTCCCAGCTGACCACAGCCTCGCAATGCTGATCTCTTCTCAGAGCAATGCCTCTGTTAGACGCATTTTGGAGCAGTGGATCTGAGCAGTGCATGTGAGCGCCTGTGGTAGAGACCCTCCTCCTGGACTGCAGTCCGAGTCGGCCGCACCTGGTGTGCTGAGCCCTGTGGGCTGTCTCCCTGAGGGACCCGCTTCCAGCCTCTGAGGGCTTCCTTTCCTGCCAACCCACCAGGCAGAAGGTGTCTCTCCCCAGGCATCTATTCCGTCCTCTCTCTCCGTCCTTCCCAGCACTGATGCCCTTTTCCTCAGTTTGTCTCTTCCTAACACTCTGCCCAAACCCCAGCGGGAGCCAGGCCAACAGCCAAGTGACCGCATGCAAAGCAAAATCTGTGCTCGAATCATCAAGGGTTAATTTTCCTAAGACGCAAACAGTTCAATACAAGCCACAGACATAACCAAGTAGAAAAAGTGACTGAGGGATACCAACGCAGTTTGCAAAAAAGGAAGTAGAGATGACCCTGTATAAAAAGATACTCAACCTGCCTCATAAAAAAAGAAATTCAGGTTAAAACTGCACCAAGGTACCATTTTTACCTAACAGATTGGCAAAGATCAAAAAGTTTGATCTGCCTTGGCATTGGTGGGGAACAAGAATGCTCCTAGGCTGCTGACAGGAAAGAGAATCAGTAAGGTTGTGCAGAGGGCAATTTGGTCACATTTCTCTAAGGTACAAATTCCCATGACCTTCTAAAGATAAAGGAATGCAGTGGCTTAGAGCACAGACTGGTTTGGTTTGAACTGCAGCTCTGCAAGCCACTTAACCTCTCTCTGCCTCAGTTTTTTCATCTGCAAAATGGGATGATAATAATTCCTGGCCCCAGAGATTACTGCAAGGATTAAAACACATTAATTATTATGAAGTATTTACAACAGTGGCCAGCACTTAGTAAATACCATACAACTGTTAACTATCATTATTATTACCAGTAGGAATTTCTACATTCTCACACATGGGCTGAGTGTACAATGCTATTCACTGCAGCATTGCTGCAACTGAAAAGACTGGAGACAATCTAAATACATGTCCACACAGGCTAGCTCTGTTACACTGTGTGTGTAAACTGCAATGTACTATGAGGATTCAAGAGAAAGAACAAAAAATCTCTGTAGTGCTGATCCAAGTTGCACAAAACCCAGATGTCCCCTGACTGCATCTCTCCCACAGAGAGCCAGGGTGAGGGCATCAGATCCCAGAACCAAAGAATATTTACTAACTGCCTAGCAAGGTCCTACATCTGGAGAGTAGTGAAAATATAGTCTATATTTCCTTATCTACAAGTATGAAATGAAAGAAAATCTCTGAAAAACAGAAGTTTTCTTCCAAAAAAGTAAAAAGAACTGATAAAAATTTGGTATCAAAACCTGAACTGACAGCAAGCATGGTGGCGCACGCCTGTAATCCCAGTACTCAGGAGGCTGAGGCAGGAGGATCCTGTGAGTTCGAGGTCAGCCTGGGCTACATGGTGAACTCAAGGCCAGCCTGAAGGACACAGTAAGACCCTGTCTCAGAAAGAAAGAAAGAAAGAAAGAAAGAAAGAAAGAAAGCAAGCTGAACTGAACAACTCAGAGTTGATGATGGCTTTTTTTATACTACTTGGTAGAGAAGTATTAATATATTTTATCCCAGACTTTGCTGGTAGTGTGGAATGAACAGTGCAGGTGACTTTACTATACTCCTTGAAGTCCAAATTCCAGAATACACCTGCCCTTGAGGTTCTAGATAAGAGAAAATGGAAAATAAGTAAATGAGATTATTTTTCTTTTTGCCAAACACCTCTTGAAGCACATGCCAGGGACAAGCTCCAGCTGTCTCCAGTGAAAGAGCGAGCTGCCTGCCTGGGCAGCGGGATCAAAGGGGAGAATTTTCACTGTATCCCAACCCAAGAATTTAAAGACGGTATGGATATTTTACCTATTAAAAGGAAATAAATTCCACTGAAAGCTCCTTGGCTGCTGGGCCGTTCTAAAGCCTGACCACCCCTGTCGCTGGCCTGGGCACAGCGGGCTGCCTGGGAACGTGGTCCTGGGAAACAGGGCTGGAGGGGAGCCTCATCTCTGAGTCACTGTGCTGCCTGCGGCAGGGTGGCGCGGCCTCCTCCTCAGAAGAAAGAGATAATGAGGGTGACTCAGGGGCGAGCACCCATGGGCCCACTGAGGAAAGCCAGGTCCCCTACTGCTTCCTTCCGCGTACCTTTCCCAGAAGGAGTGCAAGCTGTGCCCTGGCTGCCTCTCTCCCACAGAGGACCAGGGCGAGGGCATCAGATTCCAGAACCAAAGGGCAGGTACTAACTGCCTAGCAAGTTCCCAGCACAATAAATGCCAAGACGAGTGGTGGGGAGATCCCAAGTGCCTGGCATGAGTGCAAGATCTAAAGGCCAGCAGGAAGGGAACAGGTCGCATGGGGGAAACAGCAATCAGAGTGCAGAGGGGAGGACGTAGGTTTGATCAGCGGAGGCAAACTCAGGAACGAACTCTCTCCCTCCCCTTCCCTCTCCCTCTCCCTCCCCTTCC
>NW_004955501.1:4256931-4279184 GCF_000276665.1 Chinchilla lanigera
CTCCCCCTCCCCCTTCTGTCCCCTTCCCTCTTCCCTTCCTCCTCCTCCTCCCCCTCTTTCTCTCCTTCTCCTTCTCCCTCTCTCCTTCTCTCCCTCTACCTTCTCTTTTCCTTTCTTCCCACATGACCTTGCTACATTGCCCAAGCTGATATTAAATTTAAAACCCTCCTGCCTCAGCTTCCTGAATAATGAAGACTATAGGCATACCTATCACACTGGGCTAGGAATTCACTTTTCAAACATGGTAAAATTGAGATGTTTTCCAGGTATCAGATAAGCAGTTGAATTTAGGAGTTTGAGATTTTAGGGGGTTTTACCACAGAGTTTTGTTTGTAGATTGAAGGGGAGACCTATAATCTATTCATGTTCTCTTCCATACTTTATTTATGCCTATATATGAACATATATATACATAAACATGTCTAATTATTCAGCATTTTATATTTGTGTGTGTGTGTTTGTGTATGTGTATAACATGTCCACAATGTATACCTATACAAAAACCTACACATAAGTATATGTATATATCTGAATAGGTCACAAGCTCAGATATGTATTTCAGGTACATATATATGTGATATTATATACATGAAAAATATATATAAGTATATCCACTGTAATCCCATCACTCTAGGAGGGTGAGGCAGGAGTATCACAAATTTGAACCCAGCCTGGCCAATTTAGCAACTTAGTGAGACCCTCTCTCAAAGATTGAGGGTTCCACAAAGGTAGGGCAGGGTGCATCACATCCCTGACTTGAAACTGTAACTAAAATGCTACAGTGATAAAACACTGTAGTACTGGCAAAAAACAGAACTGAGGACCAGTGAAACAGACTAGAAGATGCAGAAACCCACTCAGCCACCTGATCTTTGACAAAGGGACCAAACACATTCACTGGAAGACAGATAGCCTCTCTCATAAATGGTACCAAAAACAGCAGCTTTCCACATGCCAAAGACCAAAACTAGACCCACGTCTCTCATTATGCACTAAGCTAAAATAAAAATGGATGAAAGATCTAAATATTAAAAGAGAAACACTAACTCTGCTAGAAGACAAAATAGGTAGAACTCTTGAAGACATAAGTGGAAGCAAAGAGTTCATGATCAAAACCCCAACCACACAGAAAATATCACAGCTGACATCCCATCTTATTATAAAGCTTTTGCACAGCAGAAGAAAACACTCAGTGAAGAGACAACCCACAGAGTGGGAAAAATTTACTTGCCAGCTGTTTAGAACTGAAAAAAAAAAAAAACAGACCCCCAAATTTAAACATCTGATCCACAAATGGGCATTTGAAATGAATAGACACCTCCCAGATGAAGAAGTAGAAATGGCAAATAAATATATGAAAAATGTTCAGTGTAACTGGCCATTTGAGAGATGCAAATTAAAACAAAACTGAGATTCCATCTCACTCCAGAAAGAATGGCTATCATCAAGAAATCAACCAGTAACAAGTGCTAGCAGGTGCTAGCAGGGCTGTGGAGAAAAAGGAATGCTTCTACACTGTTGGTGGCAATGTAGACTGGTGTAACCACTGTGGAAATCAGGGTGGAGATTCCTCAAAAACTAAAACTAGAGATTCCATTTGATCCAGCTGTTCTCTTTCTTGATATCTTCCCAAAAGAATTAAAAGCATCATACTACAGTGATATACATACACCCGTGCTTACAGAGGCACAGTTTGTAATAGCTAAATCTTGGAAACAACCCAAATACCCATCAACTAATGAATAGATAAAGAAGATGTGGGGTTTTTTTTATACAATGCAGTACTACTCTGCAATAAAAAAGAAAAAGCTTGAAACTTTCCTAAGTAAATGCATACACCTTGAGACCATGCTCTTAAATGAAATAAATTGGACACACATGTTCAAATGTCACTTGGTTTCTCTTGTATGAGAAACTGAAAGTATAAAGAATAGATATTGTGAAATGGAAGAAAATGTTCAAATGGAAAAGAGAACTAGGGGTTGGGAAGGAGGAAGTGAAAAGGAAAAAGGAGAATGGAAACAAAAGCGAAAACGAAGGTTTTGTAAATAAGGAGGGGAAGTGGGGCTGAAAGGAGAGGAATGGGAAAAGACAAAGAGGCAAGATATACCATGTACAGGTACAAATTCTCCATGATGAAGCTATCATTATGTCATCTGAAAAGTTCCAACAAAATTAATTTTTTTAAAAAGGTCGAGGGTTCAATCCTCAGTCCCACACAAAACATATGGTTTCTAAAATCAGTGTTTTGCCTAAATACTTTACATGCTTAGTTTTCTTATCATTGATATTTAGTGAAAATTCTTTACTGTTGTAAACTCTATCATTCTTTTTTCTTGGTACTGGTGACTGAACACAGAGCTTTCACACTGAGCTATATCCCTAGTATTGCCCGTTCTTTTTTAATTCTTTGAGACAAGCCCTCACTAAATTGATAAGTTTCCCAGGCTGGGCCTGAACTTGCCATCCCCCTGTCTCAACTGTCCAGATCACTGGGGTTACAGGTGTGTTCTTAACTAGGAATGTACCGTGATTTACTTGGCCATTTACCTCAAATGGACATTTGCTTTGATTCTAATTTTGGACACTATACATAATACTGCAATAATTATTATCCTGTACAGATATTTAGGAACCATGATAAGCAATGGATTTGTATCAAATCTCCTTATACACATATGTAAGTTGTAAAAAATTACTGATTTCCATTAACATTGGATGTATCTGTCTCTGTAAGTTCGCTAGCAGTATTGCCAATCTTCTTTTTTTCAAGCTGAACTATTTCACAAACCACTAGCAATTTTTTATTTTTATTTTTGGCTCTCTGAAACTGCTCTTCCATAAACTGCTGACATTTCTACTGAGTAGCTCATCATTATCTGTCTACTTGTAGGTGTTCTTTGTACCCTTAATCCTCTGATTTACAAATACAATTTCCATATCTGGGTATCTACCATCTGTGCTATCTTTTGTCACAAAAAGATTAAAATTTTAAGTTAGTCAAATGTATTTATCCTTTCCTTCATAGCTTCTGGATTCCTGATATTTGTGAAGGCTTTCCCCTTCCTTCACGGTCCAAGAAGGCTGGTAGAACTCCAGCCGTCATATCTGCACTGCAGTCAGCAGGATGAAGCGTGCTCTCCTTTGAGGCATCTTTCCAAAAGTTTCCACGTAACAATCCCTCACATACGTCATTAGCACAACTTAATTATATAGCCCATATGTAGCCACAACATTGTCACAGACACCTTTGAGAAATGAAATCTGTGTGTCCATATTTACACCCAAGAGCGATCTGGCCTCTTGGCATTCAACCAAGAAGCTGAGGTCACACAAGGCTAAGGACTAGCTGGACCCAGGGGACCCCCTCCCACAGGCATACTGCTGAAGACGGGAGGCCTAGGAAGCCACAGAGGAGCCACTTGGAAGGCTCTCAGCTGAAACTTAAGTGGCCAAAAGCTCAGAGCAGCTTCAGGCTCCTCTCTGCGGTGTTTCCCCAGGGAAGGCAAGAGGCCTGTGGCTGGTCCGGGTAGCTAAGCCTGCTCGTGGGCATGGCTGATGGCTTCTGAACTGTGGGAAATAGTGGCCAGTATTTCCAGGCAGATAGAGGTTTCAGGGAATTACTTATGATTCATACCAGTCCAAGGGGTGTGTCCATGCCAGACAGAAAAACACAACATTGGAAATACTTCCTGACCAGAATCAGCAGCTCCCCTCACAGTCACTCACAAGCCCACCTGTCACTCACTGAGGGCCCAGAGAGGGGCCAGACATTCCCCACCTCCAGTTCTGCTCTCTGGGGAGGGATGGGGGAGGGGAGAGCCAGAGGGTTCTGCTTCAGGTAGCAATGAGGGACCTAGCGTGTTGGGTTGCAGAGAAACTGGGTCCTGAGAATAGGACAGGCCTGCATCAAGGGCCAGGTCCTACTTTGTCCCAAACGGGTCCCTCAGCCCCCTCAGCATCAGCTTTCTCCTGGACCAAGAGAGCAAGGGGCTGCTGGCCCTGCCCTGTCTCCATGGCAAGCGGGCGCTGACTTGGGGGCACCTTCCGCTCGGGTATGAACATAAGTGATTTAGCTCTGCTGCACTGATCAGCGCGCTCTGCGGCAAGGCTCTTTGCATTTCTTAACATGTCTTTAAAAAGCGATTACAGAGAGACCCTCCTGATGCTTGTAGCAGTCCAGGAGGTTTCTACTTGTGATCCCTTGGAAAAGTTATTGGAATTCCAGTGAGTCAGTTCCAATCTACCACATCCAATGCAACTCATGGCGAGAATAGAGGCACTAAGGCATATTTGTTGGTATGGGGGCCACAAGGTCCTAAGTTCAGCCATGAGATGGACATCTAGGACAAAGGCCTCCACCAAGGGCCGAGCCTGGGTTTTATTAATTCATGAGGAACGGAGTGGCTTAAGGATGAGTGACTGTGAGAATGGCAGGGAGTAGGTGAATGCTGTGATCTGGGCTAGGTAGAAGGCCTGAAATCACCTCTGCAATATGCAAAGAGAAGGATCCGCAGAAAGAGTAACCTGCATGACACAGCTGAGGCAGTACCTGATGCTCTGGGGTCGGTGCCTCAGCTCTGATGTGTGATCTCCTATGCCCCTTTCCAGGCAGGTTGGAAAGTCACAACCTCTTATCTCGAGGCTCAGTCCCAGCTGACAGCGTGGAGCACGGCTCTCCATCCCGCCTCTGCTCACACATGTTTTATTTGGGAGCTAGTGGGGCAGAGAAACACTGCCTTGTCACCTTGCTTCAAAGACTACCATCAGCACCTCAGCTGGACCGATTTGCTTTGCTTAAAGCCAACTGAAGGGATAATAAAAAGTCCTAGCCAGCTCTACACACATCAGTACATGGAAATAGGGCCAGGTTTAGCCAAAATGGAGATAACTGCTTTTCTTTCAAGGAGAGTCATCCAGAGGATCCTCCACAAATAATATTTGTATTGTCTTAGTTAAAATAGCCATAAACACACATACAATTTTCAGACATGCTAAGAGCATGAACTAAGTCAGACAAGCAGAAGTGGGTATTTATTTTCTATGATCTTGTATGTATTTAAAATTTTCTAGCCAGGTGTGGTGGCACACACCTATAATCCCTGCACTAGGGAGACTGAGGCAGGAGGATCATTGCAAGTTCGAGACCAGCCTGGGCTACAAAGTGAGCTCAAGCCCAGCCTGAACTGCATAGCGAGACCCTACCTCAAAAAGACAAAAAATAAACAAAATTTTCTCACCATGGATTAATTTTTTCTTAAGTACGCCATGTTAAAATAGAATTCGTCTTGAAGATGAAGTTTTTTGGTTCTTCCACCTCTCTTGTTTCCCACTACTCTAGGCCTGTAACACATGGGTACTCCAGGCTGTATGTCACTAACTGCTAGGAACCCCACATTGTTTCCAATCCTTCCAGTTTGTCTTTGTATTTTCAGCACCCAGCACCAGCTGCGGCACTTGGTAGGCACTCAATAAGCATTTGTTGGTTGAGAGAATGAATGAATGAATGGGTGGGAGAGGAAACACTACATTGATGGTTTTATGGCCAAGTCTTTGTACAAATCCTGAAGAGACAGTAGACATCAGGAGAGAAGGGAGAGAGGGAGAAGCTGCAGTAGAAGGGGCAGCAGCACACTGCATGTCTGCAGCAGCCTGAGCCCGGGGTGCATGTGGTACAGGCCTGGGTGTCCTTTCGGTCAGGCCCACCTAGACCCCTTTGGATGTCGCTACCACTGCTCAGTGGAGCCAGCACTATCACTCTGGCCTGGCCCTGGCCCAGGCAGTTGGAACCAACACATTGCCACGTCCCCACCATGGGCGTGGAGCGGGTTCCCTCAGAGGCAGGTATGGCCAGCCCCAAGACTCCCCACGCAGGCTGACTCAGGAGCCCCTCGGAGACTGGGCTCCGGCTTGCTGGCCAGGCCATTTCTCCAGGGCGCCCAGACTCTGAGCTCCGGGTGTGTGGGGCTGCCTCCCCTCAGTAATGGCAATGGGATTTTCCCAGCCTCAACCAACATGTGGAATGTTAAAATAACAAACCCAGATTCCAAGAGAGGAAATGCTAAGAACATGAACTAAGTCGGGAGCGCAGAGGTGGGAGTTTATTTTCCATGAGCGCCTGGTGCTCTGCCTCCCTCCCCCAGCCGACTGCTAACGCTGGGGCCGGGGTCCAGATTTAGATGTCAGCACCACAGAGCTGAAGGAAACCTATCTTCCTGTGCCGGCCAAGGAACAATGCTGGAGGGGCCGTTCCAAGGCCTGCACTTTTCCTCTGCACACAGGAATTCAGGTCCCATGCATTCCTGGAAGGGGGCCCGACAAGGAATTTCTCAGTGCAAGTAAACATTTCTGTTCCACCCCTCAGTGACACCTGGGGCACACAGGCCCTGTCAACGCTGTGCTCAGAGCCACACTCACCGGCGCCCTGGGTGTGTTCCAGGGCCCTTCCCACGGCTCTAACCACCCTCAAACCAAAGATTTGGAGCGGGACCAAGGAACCAAAGATTCCACAGCCAGCCCCCTCTGCCAGGCTCCTCTGCAGGGATGAACGGGAGAAACTGCTCCCTGGAGGGGGAACGGGCGTCCCTAAGCCATGCACAGTGTGGAAAGACCACACAACGTTTACCGAGCACCTCCCGGGCACCGGCCTCCAAGCCAAGGGCTGCATGGTGTGATCACTCAGCCCCACAGCACTCCAAAAACCGAGGGCTGGGCCTGTGACTCCCGTGGAGGGGGCGGTCCATGAACCAGTGAGCACCACACACGGACTGGCAGGGGTGCTTGATCCTTTCTGCCACTCAGCGGGCCTCTTGGCAGGTCCCCCCGCCACCCAGCTCGGAGCCTGCTCAGACCCCTGTCCTCTGTCCACACACAAGGGTCCCCCTCCAGAGCACTCTGGCCTCCGGGTCCCTTTGCAGCTTCTCCCGGGAGGCCCTCTTGGAGCTCTGCCCCAGTCCAGGTTGTTCTCTGTGCTCCCTGACAGCCCAGAGCCTTGCAGAGACTGGCTCCAGGGTCAGAACGTCAGTCCCCTGAGCACAGGCGAGGGCTGCAGCTCTGTGCCTCCAGAACTAAACGCGAGGAGCGGTAATATTGGCTGAGTGAATTTAATGCATAGTGCTGTGTACTCAGTCACTCTCTGGCTGGTCGGAGAGCGCTGATCCCAAACTGAATCGCCCGCTGTCTCCCTTCCTCTCCCTCACGCTGCCATCCACACCACGCCCCCCAAAATGGGTAAAGCGTTCGATCTGAACCCGGTGTGCCCTTGTGGCTGGCGGCCAAGCAGGGCAAATGTCATCTCCCCTTCTGCTACTGGCCTGCTCCTTCAGCCCAGCCGCCCTGGCTTCTCCCTTTTCACACTCCTCAGCCTGCCTAGGCGCGGGCGGCCCGACCCCCGGGACAGACAGACGGCGCCCTGGTGCGGCGGCCGCGCGTTCGGCAGGCGAGGAGCGCCCGTCCGGGCCGCAGTGAACACCCTGTTCACATTCTTGCCCGGCCGGAATGCGCCCGGGACAAGCCAAAGGCCGCATTCCTCGCTCGCCCTTCCCGCCGGGGCGCACCCCGCCCCCCGCGACTCTCCCCGGCTCTCCCCGACTCTCCCCCGCCCAGCGGCTGCTGGTCTCGAGCCTCGCGCGCGCCCCCTGGCGGCAAGGGCGACTGAGGCATGGTGCCTCGGGCCCCGCAATCAGCGCTCTGGACCCGGCCCGCCCAGCCTGCTGTTTGGATCCAAGATTCACCTCTCTCCGCCTGGGGCCCCGGAAACCTTCAACTTTGGGACACGGTTGCTCCCATGTCCTCAACTCCAGTCCTCTGTGGATTTTAGTTTTGGGGTTTTGCTTCCAATCAAATCAAGTAACTCGGGAGGCTGAGTCAGGAGGATCGTTGTGATTTCGAGACCAGCCTGGACTACAAAGAGAGCTCAAGGCCAGCCGGAACTGCATAGTGAAACCCTGTCTCAAAACGACCAAAATAAATAAACAAATAAGTAAGTAAATATCAGGTGAAACGTTCAAGGCTCCCCAGGGTGTTGATGACAAACTCCTAATTCCAAGGTGGCTTCCTCTCCAGGCTTCCTGTCCTGTACTCTCAGCGGCCTTCCCCTTTTCTACCGCCCTAGGAGGCCTTCTCCCGGGCCAGGCTGAATCGCCCACCCGCGCGTGTCACTTCCTGCCGACGCCTGCAGGGCCGGAGACCCAAATGAGTGCGCGCACGTCTCACCTTGGCCCAGTCACCCGGTGCTCAAAGAGCCATTTTTCCCACGGCTCCACGGAGCACTCAGAGGAGCTCAGGGCAATGTGTGCCCGGCCCCTGTGGCCTGGGTTTGTCGGGTGTTCCCTGGCCTCGGCTGGGTAAAGCACCGCTGCCCAGGGAAGATGGCTGCAAATGGATGAGAGTTGAGGCTCCCAGAGCCGCTGGGCTGGGGCTTTCCACAGTGGTCTGACGTGCACAAGCATCACACCGACACACACACACAGGTCTGTGCAACGAGGGAACCCTGGTGAAAAAAGCCAAAGGTCATGTTTACCTAAACCAGGGCTCTGCAACGCCTCTGATGGCCCTGCTATTCTGTGGGAACTGGGGGACTGTGCAGTGTCTGATTTACCTGCCCTCGGCTTGCCCACCCTCCTGGTCAGCATGAGTGTTGGCCAGTGCCAGCAAAGCATAGGTTCCCACACATTCTCCCCAGCTCCTTGGCGTGCATCTCTCTCTGTGCAAAGGAGCTGCTGCCTAATGCTATTTGCATAGGGAGATTTGCAAAGGTATCGGCCTTAGGTCTGTTGAGGACTCGCCCATGGACCAGTGATACCTGGAACCCAGCAATAAGGAAAGGCATGCCTGGAACTTGCATTGTTCACCATCCTGGAGAGGTGTTGCCGGAACAGGTGGGAAAGCAGGGGCTGAACTCTCATTGGCCAGTACCCTGGCCTCTAGAAAGGATGGGGAGTTAGGCGGGCTGGGCTGGAGGTTGGCTTGATGGCTGGCTTACCTGGCTTGCTTGGTTTCTAGGAGCAGGAAAATGAAGTGGCCCCTTCCTAGCTGGCCTAGGCATTGCCTACAGGGTCTGGAGGTGGACACAGAGTGACAAGTAGTTGTGCAGCCCTACTTTGAGGCTGCAGCCCTTGCTGCGGTTTGCCTCTACCCCATAATACAGAAATGAATATTCTAATGTCCCATGGCTCCTCAGCAGCTCACCAATCCCCTGCCAAGGTGCTGTCTCGGTAGGGTGGAGGTGTTTGAGGTGGTGGTGTCTACATCAGCCAAGGGAGGCTGCCTGATGAGCCTACTCATTTAGAAATATTTATGGGGCTGGGGATTTAGCTCAGCGGCAAAAGCGCCTGCCTGGCAAGCGCAAGGTCATGAGTTCGGTTCCCGGTACCGGAGAAAAACCAAAAAAAAAAAAAAAAAAAGAAATATTTATGAAAGCCAGGCTCTACCCACCAAGAGACTCAGTGTCCCCTGCCGTTATAATGCAGTGTGACAAGAGACGAGACAGAGGCAGACCCACAGGTGGCAGGGCTGCTGAGGGGGGTGCGGACCAGAGCGGGACAGCGCAAGGCCTGTGGGAAGGGGCTGCTCTCTGTCCTGCCTCTACTCCAGAGTCCGCTCTAGTGTGAGAACCTCCGTGGACCTGCTGGTCCTTGTGTTCTGGAGCCACTTTCTGAAGATGCCCGGGGTAAAATCATTCCCACTGGGCCCAGGCAGAGAGCTGGCTGCAAGTAAGAATTAGCACAGGAGTTCAACCTGTGCCCTTGGTATTATGGCAAGCCAAGGCTGGCCTCACCGGTGAGTGGGGTCCTCTCACTCACCACGCCTGCATGTGCCTGGCGTGTGCAGAACAGAGCAGGCAGGGCTCATTGTCACAGGAGGACACTTGGATAGATGACTGCCCTCCCCCCACCTCACTCTATCTTTCTGCTTAGAATGAATAGGAAACTACCGGGCCCCACCTACGCCATTCTAAGAAAACCGAATTGAGACAATAAGCTCTGTGCAAAGATGGAGCTTTCCGAAGAATCATCACAGAGTGTTTCTCAAACATTTCTGTGCTTCAGAATCACAAGTTTGTGGGGGATGGGAGAAGGCTGGTCTAACGCGCACTTTCCTGGGCCCCTGAATCAGGAGGTCTTTAGTGGGGTCCAGAGCTCTGCATTCAAAATTCATTCTAAGGAATCCTTACGCCTGGTGCTCTGTTAAGAACTGCTGCAGATGACCTTATATTAGGATGAGCTCTGCCCTTGTCGAGATTTGGACAAATCTTATCTTTTTCCCCCTCCAGTACTAGATATTGAACCGAGAGAACGAGAGCCTTATACATGTAGGCAAATGCTCTACCACTGAGGTCTATCTCCAGCTTTAGAAAAATTATTATCTTGAGACAGGACCTCACTAGGTTGCCTGGGCTGGGTTTGAACTTGCATTTCTCCTGCCTCAACCTCCCAAGTAGCCGGTATTGCCGGTATAGGCCACCACACCTGGCTTCCCATGAGGTCTTTCATCCTCTGCCTGCAAGGAAGCATGCGAGGTATGAAGTCTAGAGGGAGGTCCCGGCCTCGCACAGAATGGGGAAATGCGTAGTCGGCCTATGGTGGGCCCTGGGATCCTCCAGTGAGCACCTTGGAGAGCCACACAATGGCAGGCCGACACCCGCTTCCTGCTGGCCTTTGTCTTCCTCCTTTATATGTTACAGGAATCAAATACTCATGAAAGAGACAAAAACAAACAGCCACCTGGTTTTATGAGCATCAGCTGGAATCAGAACCAACGCCTCCCCAGTCATAGTTCCAGCGCTGGCACTTGAGCAGAATGGTCACAAAACCCTGCCAGCTCAGGTCCACAGCCCACACAAATTCCAAGAACTGTTAAGAATGAAGCACTGGCCCATGGGTAGTGCACACACGGTGCTCTCTGAGTGCCTTTGACCAGGCCCTCGGCCCCCAAATATGTTTCCCCTCGCACCCATGAGGTGCTATGTGTGTAACTTCCATCGCAACTACTTTTGATGTAAGGCACAGTGACCCCAGGCCCCCACCGTGCGTGAGAGCAATCACTGCACACAGCTTGACGGTATGAATTTGGGTGTTGTGCCCTGCCAGGTCCACTTAGACTGCTGCTGTGTTTCATGTCATAACGTAGCTGAGAGCTCACACAGGTGGGAGGCGACAGCTCCGGGTCTTACCAGTCCATACACATGCACAGGCACTGATAGCATCACCTTAGGACTTCAGACTTCAGATTTCTGATTCCTTCCCCTCATCCGCCCAGTCAGAATTACCTGGGTTAAACAACGATGCACTCTATACATGCAGGCAGCCGGGAGCGTGAAGCTGTTGGGGTCCTGTTCCCGGGAGATGGCCCTGCTTTTCAGGTCTCTGCCCACACTTGCTGACGTGGGACTGCTTGTCACACCATCCTTCGAGAGCGTGAGCATCAGTCTGGACGCTAAAGATCAATGAAGCCACATTCTCATTTAGACTAAATACATAAGTAAGTGTTCTAGAATCTTCTTTCTGCACCTCATTCCCTAATTTGGAGACCACTGACCTAACCAGGATCTTTCCACCGCATGCCCATATCTGTGGAAGCCAATCTGCCTCTCAGGAATGGGGTGCTGCAGTTAGCCGAGCCCACAAAACCAAGTAGGTCAGTGTCTTCCACACAGAAAATCTGGCGGAGCAGAGGAATCACATGTTTCGGTTTGGATTTCTGCATCTGCTGCCGCCAAGCTCTCCGTGCGCCTGCAGTGGGCTGCGGAGAGGTGGGCTGAAGGTTGTGTGGGGTACAGGGTGGTGGGCGCCACTGAATGTATTGCTGAGGTGGGTCTGTGCAGACCGTGAGTGGCTGGGCTGCTGGCCCTCGCGTGGAGAAACAGCGGCCCCTAGTGGGCCCGACAGGCGGTGCCGCGGAAGCCCAGCCGCCTCCAGCTTTGCTGGCTGAGCCCTCTCTGTGAAACTCCAGAATAGACACGTGACCAGGGAGGACCTGGGCTTGTATCTAAACTCATCTGCGTGGTCCAGGGAAAATTAACTTCTCTGAGTCTCAATGTCCCCAGCATTACAATGGAGTAACCAGACCTACCTATTGGAGTAGTTGCTAGAAGTAAACGACACAGCAGTGAAAAGCAGCAATCAGTGCCAGCCTGCTGTGGCGGTGGCTGTGACTGAGGTCGCTGCCCCCAGGCTTCTGAAAGGACCTGCGGACTACGTCTGGGCACAGCCTGGAGGGACTTCGAAGGTCGTGGGCAGGAACTCTTGGTGACTAACAGAGTGACTGCCCCACACAGGTGTGGTGAGTGTGAGCCGGAGTAGGTGTGCGTATGCAGCCGTGTATGTGTGCACAGAAGCACACACGGCAAAACTTCAGAGCACTCGGAAGAGGCTTAGTACCCATTAAAGAGGGAGAAGTGGTGGCTACAGGAAAACCACTGTCACTTGCTCCTCTGATCACATCATAGGTGTTAGCTCTGAGAAGGGTAAGAGTTTAGTAACTCATGCAGTTACTCACCGGTCACCCCCTGTGCGCTGGGCAGTATGAACAAAACTTAACAAACACCCACCCAGCACTTTCAGAGACAGAAGTGGGGAGCTAACAGAGCTGGTTTTGACCCTGTGGGGTTGGGGGTGTGGTCTAGACTGGCAGTCCCATGAGCCACTAGAACAGAATAACAGAAAGTATACAAGGCCAGCCCGGCGGGGAGCAGACATTCTGCTGCTCATGTGGCCTGCCAGAGTGCCACTGCTGGCTTCCTGGAATATCATTCTTGTTACCACTGTACCATGAGGCCAAGACAGGGCTTGAGGGAAGCTCTCTGCGATCGTCGCTCCCTACCCCTGAGCTTCCTGCAACTGACATGCAGTTCTCTAGCAAAGCATTAACTGTGGGTGTCCTCCCAGCTTTCTCCCCTGCACCTGCAGACAGGGACGGAGGCCTTGCCTGTGCTTTGTGATGGAGGAGGAGGAGGGTCTGTCCCCTGCAGAGGCACACAGGTTCTGCCAAGCCCTGGTAGGACCCTTATGAAATGTGAGGTCCTTCCACAACCTGGAAGAATTTGCATATTTGCCCACATAAACTGAAAGATAAAAATTTGTTGCTGTTCTCTCCGCTGGACGCCAAATCACAAACCCAGGGCTTATGGATGCCCATCCTCACAGGCCTGAGACTCACCAATGGGCCGCCTTCTGACTTGCGTCTGTCTCCACAAAGCACAATCCACCAGTACTCTCTCAGTCCCTGCACTGCCTTTCAAGATAAATGCAAAATTGTTGTGGCTTCAAGGCTTTTGCTTTCTTGCTAACGTGGGAAAAAAAAAACAAAACCAGCACTGCTACTTATAATATTACAACTTTCCTGAAAAGGTCCAATGCAGATATTCAACTTAGCAGTGGGCTACAGTGGGAGATGGGTTGGAAACCACCCACCATGGAAAACATTGTTTCTGTAGATATATCCTGAAGTCAAACAACTGACCGCTAAAACTCCAGCACCCTGGATAGCTATGGACCTGTTTCCCCTTTTCCAGGCTGGAAGCCTGAAAACATTTCACCCTTTTCCTGCCTCTCTTCTCTCCTCCCCTCCCCTCCTCTCCCTCTCTCTCGCCCCGACACTCACCTCTTTCTTAGCTCTGTCCTTGCACCTCAGGAAGCAAAGAGCAAATCCATGCACCAGGGCTATTCACACTGAAAGTGTTTTCTAATTCCTTTTGGAGGTTTAGGAGGCATTCGTTGAAGGTACATAGAACCCCAGGAAAAATGAAAAGGAATTTGACTCATAATAATGAGTTCTTTGATTCAGCCATGAACTACATTCACACATATGAAAATAAAGTGAGTAATAATTTAACAAAGACCAGGACATAACTAATGCAGCAGAATGAAGAACACAGTAGTGTGGGATGGAGATGGTATTAGTGCCAACTCATCATCTGCCAGGACAGGAAGTTAAAAGAGAACATCTAAGGCTGAGAAATACTGAAATAAATATCAGAAGAAATAGCTTAAAAGTTTAGGGCAGAGAATCAGAAGAAATTGTGTCAGTGAAAGTTTTACTCTAAACCATACAGGCTGCATTTTGCTTATAAGAACAACCTCTATGTACTATTTTGATTCTCAAAAATAACAACTCAGAATTTTTCAAAACAAGCTAAATGGAAGAATATCTTCTTTAAGGAAGAGTGAAAAGATCAACTGATAGGATGTATGGGATAAAAATAAAAGACCTCAAGGGCAAATCCAGGTGTCTGGACTCAGAAAGAAAGGTAGAGAGGATAAAGGGAAGGAGGTGAGGAGGAGGTAACCCAGGACATTTTCCCAAGGTTAAGACAAAAATAGGGCATCAGAGGAAAGATCCACTAAGGGCACGATGATGACCAGGGAAGTCAAGAAAACAAAACACTGATGGTTAATAAATGTAGGAATCAAGATTAAGCCGTACATACAGCTAATGAAATACATGTTAAGACACCAAAGACA
Source organism: Chinchilla lanigera (assembly GCF_000276665.1). Classification (NCBI taxonomy): domain Eukaryota; kingdom Metazoa; phylum Chordata; class Mammalia; order Rodentia; family Chinchillidae; genus Chinchilla; species Chinchilla lanigera. The sequence continues at coordinate 4,271,394 of NW_004955501.1, forward strand.
CTGGGGTGTGCTGGGTGGTAGAACCCTTATCTAGCATGTGTAAGGATCTGGGTTCTGTCCCTGGCACCACAAAATAATAATACTATCAAATAAAAACACTAAAGCTTTGGGATTGGGGGATAACTCAGTGATAGAGCACCTATTAGAATTCATGAGGCCCTGAGTTTAATTTCCAATACCAAAAGACAAAACAAAACAAAAATTTTATTTTTTTTTTTTAGGAAATTATCAATGGTTATTGTTTTACATATTGTTATCTACAAGATAGTTTCTCAGGAAAGCAAATAGACAAATAATAGTGAGTTACAGACAGAAGAGGTAGGAGATTATCACTAGTTGTTGTACTATACTTTGGTATCTTCAAAGTGGCTTCTAAAGAAAATAAATAGAGCTATACATGAGTGACCTATTGAATAATTATTAACTATTCTCAATGGTTGTTGTAGGAAACACATAATGGTAGACATGCATCCATTTACGAAATAGGATAGGAACAATACAAACATTACAGAGTTATGTATAGATTAGTAGGAAAATATCAGTGGCTTCTGTAATATATGGTGGTATCTTCAAAGTGGTTTCTCAGGAAGACAGAGATACTCAAGAAGGATCTAACAAGCAGTTACAACCTAAGGGTTGTCAAAAATAGCATATTACCTCCTCACCAGTGACTCCTGTCACTGAGGTGAGACTGCTGGAAGGAAGGCCAGGATTGAAAAGAACGATCGAGAGACTTGCACCTGTGACTAGCAGCAGCAGGCTGTTTTCTTGTTCCTCCATAGTCATGATTACCCAGGACTCCTCAATGGAGATGACAGTCTGGGCAGAGGGAGAAGTCAGAGTATTCCCTGGGCCCTCTCATTCCTGTTGGACTAACTGGTAGGATGGGTCTGAGCTCTGGGGCCTCCGCTTCAGAGGGCAGATGGATCTCCAGTAGGCACCTTTGCATTCAGGGCATGGTCCATGGGGCCTCTTAGGGCAGTTTCTCTTGAGGTGGCCTGGCTTTTAACTGTGGTAGCAGATGAATGCAGTCATTGAGTTCTTCTTGGGGCCCCAAGAATCAGACTTAGGGTCTGTTTCTCTTAGTGCTGAAGCAAAAACAGCTGTTTTTTCTTGATGTCTTTGTTTTCTCTCCTTGGCCTCCTCCTCCTCATGGCTATAGAACACTGAGGAGGCAATTCTTACTAACATCTCAAGTGAGCCATCTGGGGTGAAAGTCATTCTTTGTAGCTTTTTCTCTCCAGCCTCCCAGTGCAGTGGGACCCCACAACCAGTTAGTGTCCTCTCCCCAACCATCAGCACATGCAGCAAGAATCTTGCTGCCGACCTCTGCAGAGCTCCACCACAGCCTGTACTGTCAGAGGAAGAATGGCTTCAAGGGGGTCTCCCCAGGTATTGCACAAGGTCCTCCTGGTTTACAGCTTCCAAACGGCTCTCATGACCCCAGTCCACAGGACCTCTGACTCCCCAGGCTTAGTCTGTATTCTCATGTTCTCTGAGTCCTTATTCAGCAGCTGCTCCTCAGCCGACTCTGGACATTTCTGGTTCTCAATGGCAGAGGCAAGAGTGACCCGTTGTATGGCATATATTCCCAGGGGTTTCTCCATGTTTGAATGATTCACACATGTCCATGGGTGGGCCTCTGCAGCCTGTGCATGGTGGGCCACTTGTGTCATTGTTTCTCTGTGTCATGGTAGTTCTCAATTGAGCTTCGGCGGCCAACCTGAGGGCCAGCACGTGATAGCGTGTGCCAATGCACTGCTTCCTGGGCACTGGGGGCCCTACTTCTGGGCACCTGCAAGGCAGGGATCCGGCCCGAAAACCGGTGCTCCCTGCTGCATGGCTTCCTGGGTTCCGGAGCCCTTCCTCCAGGGGTGCCTGCGAAGCTCTGGGCTGGCCCAAAGGCCAGCACTCCCCACCCTGCGGCTTCCCTGGTGCCGGGGGCGGGGGGGGGGTGCACCTCCTTCCAGGAGCTTGCAAGGCAGGGAGCCAGCCCAAAGACTGACGCTCCCTGCCGCACGGCTTCTCGGGCGCCGGAGCCCAAAACAAAAATGTTAAATAGCAGAGTTTTACTTATTTAGATTGGCAAAACTTTGAAAGCTTATAATATCCAGTATTAATAAATAAATGAAAAATAACTCACTCTGATAATCTGTCATTGGGAATGTAACAGTGCCATCTTTTTGCAGGGTAAACTGGCCAAAAAATCTAAATTTCAAATGACATTACTTTCTATTCCAGCATTGTCCCTACTAGTAACTTATTCTTTGTATAATTTCACTGAAGTATGTCAAGACATTGTAGGTCATGATAAAGATAAAGTATATTTCCTACAGTACATCACACTTGAAATGATCAGCTGGGCTCACACTTGTAATCCCATCTCTCAGGAGGCTTAGGCAAGAGGATCACTGACAGAGTCCCAGGACAACTTGGGCAAGTTTAAGGCCAGTCTGAACTACATAGCAAGACTCTGTCTTAAACAAACAAACAAACAAACACTTGAAATGATCAAATATCCATCAAGGTACTAGGTTGATCTATTTTGATGTATTCACAGAATGCAAGAAAGCTAACTGTGTGCTGGTCTTTAGTGCTCTGTAAGAGATGGATGTATATTTTTAAAAAGTGAACATTATATGCCAGTATAAATTTTTTTCTGAAAATACTCCTAAAGTTCATCTGGAAATAGAAGAAGCCTAGAATAGCAAAAGCAATCTTAGGAAACAAAGAAAAGGCAGGAGGCATCGCAATTCCTGACTTAAAATTATATTACAAAGCTACTGTGATAAAATCAGCATGGTACTGGCACAAAAAACAGACCTAAAGATCAATGGAACAGATTAGAAGATACGGATACAACTACAAACACACTCAATCACCTTATCTTTGACAAAGGGGCCAAACATGTTCAGTGGAAGGAAGATAGGCTCTTTAATAAATGGTGCTGGAAAAACTGGTTTCCCACATGCCGAAGACTGAAACTAGACCCGTGTCTTTCACCATGCACTAAATTAAAGTCAAAATGGATCAAAGATCTAAATATTATAACAGAAATACTAAATTTATTGGAAGAGAAAGTAGGTAGATATCTTGACGACATTGGGGTAGGCAGAGAGTTCATGAACAAAAATCAAACTGCACGAGAAATACTTCAAAGAATCAACAACTGGGATCTGATCTTATTGAAAAGTTTTTGCACATCTAAAGAAATCACCAATAAAGTAAAAAGAAAACCCACGAAGTGGGAAAAAATTTTAGCCAACTGCCCCTCAGACGAAGAACTTCTATCTAGGACATATAAAGAATTAAAAAAATCAGGACCCCTAAATTCAAAGACCCAATCCAAAAATTGGCATCTGAGATGAATGCACACTTCTCTAATGAAGAGATACTTATGGCAAATAAATACATGAAAAAATGTTCAACATCATTGGTCATTTGAGAAATGCCAATTAAAACAACACTGAGATTCCATCTCACCCCAGAAAGAATGGCTATCATCAAGACATCAACCAATAACAAATGCTAGAGAGGCTGTGGGGAGAAAGGAACCCCACTCCACTGCTGGTGGGAGTGTAGGTTGGTGAAACCACTGTGGAAATCAGTTTGGAGAGTCCTCACAAAACTAGGATTGGAAGTCCCATTTAACCCAGCTATTCCCCTTCTGGATATTTTCCCAGAAGAATTAAAGACATCATACCACAGTGATATATGTGCACCCGTGTTTATAGCAGCACAATTTGTTGTAGCTAAATCTTGGAAACAACCCAGATGCCCATCCACTAAGGAATGGATAAAAAAGATGTGGTATTTTTATACAATGGAGTATTACTCAGCTATTAAAAAAGATAATTTTGAGGCTTTTCTAGGTAAATGGACGCAACTAGAGACCATACTCATAAGTGAAATAAACTGGGCCCAGATGGGTAAACATCATATTGTCTCCTTGATGTAGGAGCCTGAAAGACTAGGTAAAACTCAAAATGTACAATAGATGATAGAAAAGGGAAAGAAATTGCTCAAAAAAGGGAATGACTGGGATGAGGGAAAGAAGAAAAAAGAAAGAAGAAATGCAAAATATAAATATATATATGAATAGCTGCCATAACTGTATTGCTGAGGTCTGGTGGTGTATTGAAATGAACAGTTTATGATTACAATTTTTTATGTTCTGATCGATTGTGCATGCTTGTGTCTGGTGGTCTGAGCAACTGATTTGAAGGTAACAATATGCAATGGAATTACAATGGTGAACTCCTACCAACTTGTTTAGTGAAATTCTGTATTATCTCTACTGTTCTATCAAAGAATTATTTTCTTACTCCTTGTAATGGTTTGAGCAATCTTTCATTCTTACATCTGGTAATCTGAGCAATGTAGTTGAAGATAGCTATATGTAATGTAACAACCACTGTTGATTTGTATTTTTTTTTTTGAGACTCTGTATCACTTTGTTCTTGCTTTTGATTTGTTTATGTTTGTGATACTGGTATGCTGCTACTGTTCTATTTCTTTGTTTCTCATTTACTACATTCTCTAAAATAAAAAAATTTAAAAATTAAAAATAAATAGAAATAAACTTTTTTCTGCCTGGATGCCTAATAAGCCAGTGAATATGGTGTTCTTTCTGGGGGAGAGGGTGCTGTGGATAAGGAGTGAGGAGAATTGGACTTTCCATTCTATACAGTACAGAATTATTTCACTCTTTGTATAATATTTTTTATTATCTTTTGCTTTATAAAATGTTAACTGGAGTTAGCTGGTGGGTGATCTTATGAATCCTCTGTATTTTCTTCTGAATATTTTTGGCACTAAAGCAAATAAATATTCTGTTTAGGTTTTGTTCAGTGAAGATGAGTAAAGAAATATAACATTTATACACACTGAGATAAAATTTCAGGACCTAAAGGAGAAAAGAGAAAAACCATATAGGCTTCCCAGGGAAAAACGGGCTAATATAAAGAAACGAGATTCAGATTGTTACCAAATTTCATTGTACCAGTTTGACACTACAAGACAACGATATTTTCCAGATTTTGGAGGAAGCTTGTATTTGGAATTCTATAGCTAGCCAAATTGCTATCCAAAGTGAAGACCAAAAAGAGAAATTATGAGTCAGAAAATTTACTGCTCATGCCCTCTATTTAAGGATATATCCCTTACATAGTGTATTTTTTAAAAGAACAAATGAGTTTTGCTTTTTGGGGTGTGTGTGTGTGTGTGTGTGTGTGTGTGTGTGTGTGTGTGACTAGGGATTGACCATGGAGTCTTCACAGACTTACACCTACAGCCCTTTTAATGTTTTGAGACAAGGTCTTGTTAAGTTGCTCAGGGGGACTCAAAGGTGCAACTCTCTTGCCTCAGCACCCCGGAGTGCTGGGATTATGGGGGTGTGCCACCTCATCTGCTGAGATTTCACCAGAGGATGGAAACTGAGTGGAAAAATATACACACGGGGAAAAAATGAGCCAATACTAGTTTAGATTATGGTGCTTGGGACCTTCACCTTTGATCACCAGATACTTAATAAAATCTAAGACCACTTTTTCAAAAGAGTTTCAGTTATACTACTTGATTTTACAGCTAACAATATGTATTCAATGTAATATCATACTTGAAGGTTATATTGGGTTTAATGTCTTTGAATTAATCTTTAGACAAAACATGTAACAAAATGAACAGAACAAAATGGAGATATTACAAACCTTGACAAGTAAGGTGGGAAATAGTGCTGACAGCCAGAGGGCTAAATTCTCCAAGTTCTTTTAGCTGCAATTACTACCGTACATCAGAAGTCAGGCCAGTGTATTAGATAGGACACTGGGGAAGGGCCCAGGCCAGGATGTACAGGAAGGGACTCCTGGGATGCCCTGGAGCTGTCTCTATGCCTCCTTAGGTCCTACAGTCTTCATCTTTTCCCGGTTACCTTGAAATTGACCACAGTAGGAACTAACCGTAGCACAAATACCTCAGAAGTGAGCGCTTGCCACGCACCAGGGCTCTTCCTCCCAGAAAGCCAGCTGTTAAATATTCACCAGCTTAAGCCTGGGAAAGGTCAATCCTCTGGGCCTGAGGAATTGTGAGACAATGGAGGTGGTAAAAATGTTAAACCCACAGGGATACATAAGATTATAGGGAACTCCAGGCGTTTTTTGGAGGCTTGAAGTTCTCTGAGATGAGAGTTAAGAAACTTTTCATTACAGGGCCAAATAGTAACTATCTGTCAACCATTCAACTGTGCTTTCATAGCTCAAAGCAGCCGCAAGTGATAAGTGAGTGAGTGCGACTGTGTTCCAGTGAGAAAACACATACCAAGCCCTGCTCACAACTTGCGAACCCCTGATCTAAGACAAATGCCACAGAAAACTATGCCAGGAATGGCAAGAACATCACTGAACAGCCACAGCTGGAGGCAAATGGAGAGCTGGCTGCTTGAGCCAGAGGTCTCCTGACTCCCTTGAGCCTCCAAGTGGTTTATAAGAAGATCCAGAAATTCCTGTGTCCCAGGTGAGATGACACAAAGGTACTAGGTCCGATAGAATTAAGTCTGGCTTTCCAGCTGCCTTAGAGCATACAATTTAATCATGGCTTAGGACACACAACCAGATTTATTCTTCCACATAAAAGCCTGGAGCGCAGCCCTCCACGGCTGGGAAAAAGTGAGCCACCATGTCTTCGGTCATCACCAATCGGCAGGTGCTTATGGTGTTTGCAGTATCCCAGAGGCGCAGAATTCTAGTGGGCCCACAGTGTGCAGGATTCTAGCAAGGCCTTGTAGTTGCCTTGAGTTTTACAAGAGTCTGTGGAAAGCAGCCACACGAGGGAGTTCAACTGCAAACAGACTGACTATTGAGACCCGAGGAGGTTGTTCAAGGGAAGAGAGGTGCCTGGTGTTACAAGGCGAGTCTGGGCTTCCTACTGCACAGTCGGGTGGGGCTGCCTAGGAAACTCCTGATCTTCTTTGCAGATCTGAATAGTGCGTGTCCTTCTGCAAGGCTGCTGCCCTTAGATCCACAGCATGTTCGTCTGAAGTACTCTTCTTCCTGCTTCTGCTACCTTCCATCCATCTCCTAGTTCGGTAACCCTTGGTTACCTGGCTGGCTGACTTCTCACCTTTCTACACGAAGTTCAGGCCTCTCCTCCCCTAGGAAGCCTCCCCCACGCCCTTCCTTACTACCCCCAGTCTCGGTGCTCGCTGCAATCTGCACACACATAGTTTCAGAGAGCAGTTTAAGTAACCACAGGCAGCACACTGGCTGGGGGCGGGACACAGGACTGCCGTGGAGATATTCCTGCTGCTCACTTATTCCTTGGGCTTTTTGCTACATGTGGAAAATAGGAGCAATAATACCAAACTCACCTACCTTATAGGATTTTTTAAATTTTCATTTTTTAATAAGTACTATATGCCCATAGTTCACAATTCAACAGGTGTATAAGCAGGGTGTGTTGGTGCTCGCCTGTAATCTCAGCACTCAAGAGGATAAGGCAAGAGGATCACTGGGAATTCAAGGCCAACCTGGGCTACATAGTGAGTTCAAGGCCAGCCTGAACTGCACAGTGAGACTTTGCCTCAGTGCCTGCCCCCACAAAAAACAGGTATATAAGAGTAAGCAATGAAAAGAAACTACACCCCACCCTGCCCGCCTCCAGACTCCCAGTCATCTTTCTCAAAGATACTCATTGACACCAGCTTTTTTCAGGGAGATATTGGAGATTGAACCAAAGGCTTTTGCTCTGAGCTATACCCCAACACTGTTATTATTTTATTATATATATATATATATA
>NW_004955501.1:4279958-4296926 GCF_000276665.1 Chinchilla lanigera
AAAAAAAAAAAAAAAAAAAAAAAAAAAAAAAAAAAATGAGAGAGTAACTAAGACCTTCTATTTTGGCAGGTGAGTGGAGGGGGTAACTATAGTAATGCCTCAGTTCATGAATGCTTCTGACGGCAAACAATTCTGTCTGTGAACGAAGTATCTAACGAAATTTTGCTTCTGTTTGTGAACCTCACATCCAGTCACACTGACCCTCAAGGGGAAATTTGATTTGTCTCATGGCCACTTTGATTCATGACCAGAATCATGGATGAATTAAGTTCATGAACCGAGGTACCACTGTATTTCGAAGTACCAATATCACTAAGAACAAACAAAGGCTGTGGATGTGTTCTAGAATGAACAAGAGTGACAGATTAATGCATTGCAGGCATGTTAATTTTACCAAAATTGAGAAGTATTCTATGGTCATGTGAGAATCTCCCTTTTTTAGGAAATATGTATTGATAGAGATGGGGTAAAGGGCCATGATGTATATAATTCAACCCCCATGTGGCAGAGGAAAACAAAAGGGTGTGTGCATATGGACACTGGAAAGGAAATAACAGCACAAATGGTAAAGCAAGTGAGTCAAAATGTTAATGATAGGTGAATGTGGATAAAAGGTTCATCAATATTGTTGGACTATCTTTATTTTTTGTAACATGTCTGAATTTGAGATTATCTCCTAAAAAAGTTTGCAAATTTGCCTGATCACTAGACTTTATTTGTAATCCTCCACTCAAAACTTAGAGCACCTTCAGTCATTCACAGACTTGTACAGAGTGGAAAATTCGTTACTGATACGCAGGTTCCCAGCTGAGCAATATTCCATCTTCTTATTTCAGCTTTCGCACTACAAACAGCTACTATTTTGTGGTCTGTTTAGCTCCATATATTTCATATTTTTGTGCTTTTTTTGTTGGTTCTTCTGCTGTTTTAAATGGCCAGTAGGCCTAATGCTGAGGTGATGTCTAGTATTTTGATTTCTTTTTCCTTTCTGAGACAGGGTCTTGCTACATAGTTCAGGCTGACCTTGAACTCACTATATAGCCGAGGCTGGCCTGAACTTGTGAAAATCCTGCCTCAGCCTCCCAAGTGCTGGGATTACAGGCATGTGCCACCATACCTGGCTGTCTGATGTTTCTAAGAAGTTTGTGATATGCCTTACAGAGAAAATGCTTATTAGATGAAATTCATGGGTTATAGCACTTTTTCCCACGAGTTCAATGTTAATGAACGAATATATATATATATATATATTCACTCAGAAATATATATATAGGTGTGCATGGTGGTGCACACCTGTAATCCCAGCCCTCTGGGAGGTTGAGGCAGGAAGATTATAGGTTAAAGCCCAGCCTGGGCAATTTAGCAAGACCCTAACCCAAAGTAAAATATAAAAAAGTGCTGGGGATATAGCTCAGTGCAAAGGTCCTGGGCTCAATCCCCAGTACCAAAAACTATACACATATTTATAAAATTAGTTTAGCTACTGGTGAGTTCACAAATGTACAGTGACTAGAGGGCCATAGGAATCTCACTCTATATCCCATAAGAGCCAATGGTTCAGTATTTGCAGGAGACCAGATAGGAAGATTAAGACCTATTTGGCCTCCTCTGTGAGCACTACAGAGAAATGTGGTATGAGTGAGTGCTGACATGCTGCAGGGACCTTAATACAGCAGAGATCCTATCGTCTACCCAAGTATGTATCATGGATGGTGGGAGGCAGGTGAATCCTGTTTTACTACAATTGCTTGTTTCTAAGTGGATAAAGGTAGAGTGAGCCAGCCACTTGGGACTCTTTATTGAAGGGAGACAAAAGCCCTCTGGCCCCCACATCTTATTTATTTATTTATTTATTTAGTCTTTTTAAGACAGGGTCTCGCTATGCAGTTTGGGCTGGCCTTGAGCTCACTCTATAGCCCAGGCTGGTCTTGAACTCACAATGATCCTCCTGCCTCTGCCTCCCGAGTGCTGGGATTACAGGCATGCACCACCATGCCCAGCTAGCCCCCACATTTTAACTAAATTTTGTGTCTCTGTTTTTCATCCTTATTGTCCTTTGGTCAGTACAAAGCTCATAGGCTGGCTCCTGGAGGTGATACCCAAACAAGGGACAATTACTGAGCAAGTCTTTGGGGAAAAGTACTGTAAGTCAGTGATCAGGACTCCACAGCACAGAAGCACTGGCTGGCGAAAAGAAAATGGAAAAAGAAAAAATGCAAAAATGGAACATGAGTGTGTGCAGAGGATTTCAGGCAGGGTAATTGGGCAAATTTCACTGACTAAAGTACAGCATTTGTATCCCTTTATTAGAAATTCTGTTGCACCAGTCTATTGCTCAAGTTAGTACCCAGTTAATTTCTCATTTGTTGCAAGATGTTATCAAACATAATCCTTGGTTTCCTCAGATGGGCACATATGATGTAGAGAACTGGGATTGAGTGAGAGAGGCTTTGGAGCATGCTTATACCCAGGGCTCTGTTATAGCCCTGGAAACTTTCTCCACATGGAGCTTGGTTCATGCAGTTCTTTGTCCTTTGAATTCAGGGGAACATCCCACACCTAGTGCACCCTTGAGAAAGGATGAGGATGAAGTTAAAGGACCCTGGTCCCCTTTCCTCACATCTGTGGTTCAGGCAGAAGTAGCATCTCCTTATCACAAATTGGTTAGACAGGCTGCACTTAACAGAGAGCCCTTTGGACATGTGCATTTCCAATTAATATTTATCCTGATCCTACCAATCCACAGTGAAATGTTCATGAACACAATCTTTTGGAGTGTAAGTTGCTCAAAGAATTAAAATCTAGTGTCATGAAAAATGGGGTTCAGGGCCCTTTCATGTTGGGCTTTTTGGAATCAGTCCTAGGAACTTTGTACTTACCTCCTTTAGATATTAAGCACTGAGCTAGGTTCTGCCTTTCTGCAGGGCAATAACTTTCCATATTAATTTAACTTTCCATATTAATTTAACTTTCCATATTAATTTCAAAGAGCTAGCAGCTGAGCAAGCTCAACAGACTCAGGCAGCAGGATACCTGGAGATTACTGAAGAAATGCTACTGGTAACAGTTCCATACTTAGATCTGATCTCACAGTTAACCCTTCCAGACCAGGCTTATCAGCAAATGGCTCTCATCATGAAACAAGCCTGGCTAACTCTTCCTGAAGACAATGTACCCATTCAGTCCCTTTTACACATTCTTTAAGGCCCCCTAAACCTTATGCCCAGTGGCAAGAAAGGAGCCATTTTGCAGGAAGCTGTCCAATGGCAGATATCACATGCCCAAGCAGCAGAGATTATTTTATTGCAGCTGGCTTTTGAGAATGCTAATAAGGACTGTGAACAAGAGCTAGGGGCCATCTGAGTGACTAAAAATCTTGGAAACTATTCGAAAGTATGCCAAGGTGTGGGCACTCAAGGTCGTAAGTTCTCCATGTTTGCCCAAGCTGTGTTTTGGTTAATTAAACAAAATCAGACTTCTTCAAAATTATGCCCTTAAAAAACTCCAAATAATAGAAACTGCTTTGGCGAATAGACAGGTGTTTCAAATTAGTCTCACTGTGCCTTTTATGCTAATCAGACTGCCTACTCCTTGCTCTCCTACTGGAATTTTTGGTCAAATACTGAATAACAAATGTCAACCTATTGAATGGCTTTCTCTTCCTAACCAGCTTACAAAAAGTCTTCAGATGTATACAGATCAAATGGCTAAGCTAATTCAGCAAGCCTGCCACCGCAGCATATAGCTTTCAGGATTTGATGCTGATTGTATTGTGCTTCCTATTAATCTTGCACCACAGGTGTTGTGGCACTTCCCAGAGATGGGAAAATGGGAGGAGGGACCAGTTACTCTGCTGGCATGGGGGCAGGGATTTGCTTTTTGATTGCAGGAAATGGACAGACGCTGTGAGTATTCTCTAGGAGTGGATGACCATGGAGAAGTCCTCCCCATGACGTGGAGGAACTCGACTCCACTCTATTCACCAGTGAGAGCCTTCCCTCAGACAACAACTGAAGAAAACTACTGAAAACTACAGGGCAGAAGGACTTGCTCATCATCAGCACCTAGACGAGGATGCCTGATGTCTATTGAGGGCCCTTTGAATAGACCCTGTGGAGGAAGTCTCTGACTACCAGTCACAACTACTCCCCGTCTTCAGCCAAAAGGTTAGAGCAGTTGTCACCTCTTAGTCCCTCATGACAGGGGTACTTTTCCAGAGATGGGGAGACAGTTAAAAGTTATAATAGGCAGTCGGATAGGGCTAGGCCCTCGAAAAGAGCCAGTATAGATACATAACAACTGTGAGTGGGGGTACAGTTATTAAAGGCTAGACCACAAGACAGAAGATAGAATAATCACAACTACATACTTCCGCTAGGGATGAAGAGCAGTGGTTGATATTCAATGGCTGTTATTACAAAACAAAAAGAGGGAGTTGTGAGAGACCAGATAGGAAGATTAAGATCTTATTGGCCTCCTCTGTGAGCACTAGGGGGCAAGGTGGTATGAGGGTGGGCTGACATTCTGCAGGGAAAGGTAACACAACTGAGATCCTGTTGTTTACCCAAATATGTACTGTGGGTGGTGGGAGGCAGATGAATCCTATTTTACTCTAATTGCTTGTTTCTGAGTGAATAAAGGTAGAGTGTGTCAGTCACTCAGGCCTCTTTGTTGAAGGAAGACAAGAGCCTTCTGCACTTGATTTTAGCCAAAAGGCCAAGAAGCAATACAAGAGCCTTCTGGCTCCCACATTTTAACCTAATTCAGTGTCTCCGTTTTTCAACCTCATCGTCCTTTGGTCAGGTACAAAGCTTGTAGGCTGGATTCTACAAGTATTCATAATTTAGTATTCTTGGCCACTGTATAGAATAGGACTGTTACAAATAATAAGAACTGACTGCTTATATTATGTATCTCCTGCACAAATGATAGCATATAATATACACTATATCTTATATATTTTTAACAATTTTTCTTAGAGATCATTTTAATAGTTTGTAGTCATTCCTTTGAATTGATTTCTGATATTTCCCAAGTGGGTATAGCCTAACTGATCTAACTAGTCAAGTATTACCAGAGGAGAGGACTTGTGACTACAAATCTTGTTATATCAACATGATTGGACTAAGAACTGCTGAGCATATTAATAAAGCATGCTCCTGAGTGTGTTTGGGTGAGTCTTGGAGACATGACTTTGGATACTCCATATGGTCCCTGGTCTCTTTCCTCTCTGGTGCCATTCTCTTGCTCTGCTTCCTGGTCACCATGAACTAAGCATCTTTCTTTCACCATGCTATTCTGCCATGATGTTCCCCCACTGGAGCCAAACAACCATGGACTGAATCCCCTGAAACCATTAGCCAAATTAAATCTCTCCTCATCTAAGTTGTGAGTGTCAGGTATTGTATCTCAGCAATGGGAAAGCTAACTAATATGGGCCTAAAATTTAGTGACAGATATTTTGGCATTTACTTTGTTTTATTTTTATTGGGTATAAGAAAGTTCATTTTTAAATTTTCATTTGGTTATGACTTTTTATTTAATAAAGCAATTCACCATTATAACAATTTAAAATAAAGCATCACATTATTCTGGGCACTACCACTTTTGGAATTTTTTTGGGGGGTACTGGGAATCAAACTTAGGACCTCATGCTTGCCAAGCAGGTGCACTATTGGAATGTTTTTAAAGTAAATGCATTTATTCCTATTTATTTATTTATTTATTTTTCAAGTGCTAGAAGTTGAAGCTAGGTTCTTGCACATGCTAAGCAAGTACTCTACCACTGAGCTACAGCCCAGCCTATTTTTACCTTTTAATTGACAAAAATTTGTATTTATCATGTACAGATTTTTAAATATATACAATACCAAATGGCTAAGTCAGAATGATTACTATGTATGTTACCTTACATATTTATCATTTTTGGTGGTGTGAACATCTAAAATCTATTCTTTCAGTAATTTTCAAAAATATAATACATGCTGAGCATGATGGTACACACCTGTAAGCCCAGCACTTGGGAGGCTGAAGCAGAATGGATCACCGTGAGTTTGAGGACAGCCTGAACTACATAGTGAGACCCTATATAAAAGAAATGCAAAACATTAGTATTAACTGTAGTCAGGATGTTACACAAAAGATCTCTTGAAGTTATTTCTTCTGTTTAACTGAAAATTTGTATCCTTTGACCAACATCTTCCAAACCCTCTTTGCCAACCCCTGATAATTGCCATTCTATTCTACTTCTAGGAGTTCAACTTTCCTAGGTTCCATATATAAGTGAGCTCATATTTGTCTTTTTGTGCCTTAATATGTTTCCAGGTTCATCTGTGTTATTGCAAATGGCAGAATTTTCTTCACTAGCTTTTACATTAATTTGATTAGTACATTTTAGATATACATAATGATCACATTCATCTAGGGAATTTGACCCTATACATAATATATCTTGATTCTTCTTTTTTTTCTCACAATCTCCGCCCCTCCCTTCAACCTCTCTTCCCCTCCTTATTTACAAAACCTTTGTTTCCATTTTTTGCTTCTATTTTCTTTTTCTTTTCCTTTCCTTCCTTCCTCCCCACTAATTCCCCTTCCCATTTGAACATTTTCTACCTATTTCCCAATACCTATTATACATTTTGGTCCTTATTTACCCTTTCAGTTTCTTGTACCAGAGAAACAATGCAATATTTAAACCTGTGTCCAATTTATTTTACTTGAGAGTATGGTCCCAAGGTCCATCCATGTACCTAGAAATGTCTCACGTTTATCCATTTTTATGGCAGAGTAGTTCTCCATCTTCTTTATCCATTTATCAGGTGATTCATCCGTTGGTGGACATTTGGGCTGCTACAAACTGTGCTGCTATAAACATGGGTGTGCATATATCACTGTGGTATGATGCTTTTCATTCTTTCAGAAAGGTACTAAGAAGGGGAATAGTTGGGTCAAATGGAACCTCTAGTTTTCATTTTTAAAAGAATCTCCACACTGATTTCCACAATGGTTGCACCAGTCTACACTCCCACCACCACTGGTATTCATGTGTGAGTGTGTTGTGAGTGTGTGTGTGTGTGTGTGTGTCTTATTTTTTACCCATTCCTCCACTGGTAGACACTTACTTGGATCCCATATCTTGGCTATTGTGAATAAAAGTGCAATAAGTACAAGAGTGCAGCCATCTCTCCTTTTATTTCTTTTGAATCTGTGTGCCCAGTCGTGGGGTTGCTGGGTCATACAACCGTGTGAGGATTCTTTCTCCACATCCTAACACTTTTTGTCTTTTATCTTTTTTGATAATAGCCATTCTAACAGGCATGAAATCATACCTCACTGTGATTTTAGTTTTCATTTATCTGATTGTTAGGAGCCGCTTAAGCTGGAAAATAATTACACGTGCAGGATAAAGCCAGCCTGAGAACACAGGAGCTCCTCAGAGTAAACAAGCCCCTCGGGTTAAACAAGCCTTTGCAACTTGTTAACTGGTTGCTGGGCAGCGAGACAAAAAGTTAACCAACTTCTCCAGGGTATAAATAAATGCTCTACTGTTTGGGGGCAGTCCTCTTGCTCATCAGGCAAGAGGTAACTCCACCTGACCCCGGCTATCTTCTCTTTTCTTTATTTCCTAAATCCTCTCGCTGTTTTCTCCTGGGGACCACTGAGAGACCACTGAGTCCCACATCCGATTAGTAATATTGAGCATTTTTTCATACACTTGTTGCCATTTTTATATCTCCTTTTGAAAAATGTCTGTTCAGATCTTTTGCCTATATTTTTTACTATTGAGTTCTTGATATATTTTGGGCGTTTTCTCAGAAATACGGTTTGCAAACATTGTCTCCTATTCTCTTGTTTGTCTCTTTACTCTTTTTTGGCTGATCAGCTGTGTATGTAATGGATATTCCTTTTCCCATTGTGTGTTCTTCATATCTTTTCAAAAATCAATTGACCATAAATGTGTGGATTTATTTCTGAGTTCATTACTGTGCTCATTAGGTTTTCTAGTGTCTGTCTTTGTACAAATCCATGTTGTTTTGATTACTATGACTTTGTAATACATTTTTGAATCAGGTAATATGATGCTTTCAGCTTTTTTCTTTTCTGTATAAGATTTCTTTGGCTCTTCAGAGTCTGTTGTGGTTTTACATAAATTTTAGGATTTTTCTTTCATTGTTTATATGAAAAATTTCATTGAAATTTTATAAGGATTGCATTGAGGGCTGGGGAGATAGCTCAGTGGACAAGAGCCTGCCTGGTAAGCACAAGGTCCTGAGTTCGATTCCCAGTACCAAAAGAAAAAAAAGATTGCATTGAGTCCATAAATTGTTTCGAGTAGTAGATCATTTTAACAATATGAATTCTTTCAATCCGTGAACATGGGATATCTTTCCATTTACTTGTGTCTTCTTCAATTTTTTTTCATCAATGTTTTAGTTTTCAATGCATAGGACTTTCACCCCCTTGGTTAAATTCATTTTTAGTTATTTTTATAACTATTGTAAGTATGCCATTTTCTTGATTTCTTCTTTTGGGTAGTTCATTGTTAATATACAGAAACTCTACTGATTTTATATGTTAATTTTATGTTTTGCAACTTAACTGAATTTATTAATTCTAACAAGACTTTTGTTATGGTTTGTGTCTGGATGTCCCCTCCAAAACCTCATGCAGTCCTGGGACAGATTTTAGAGTTTATGATTGATCCATGGTCCAATTCTGGGATTATGGGTGTGAGTGCTACACCCGCCCTGGGGCAGGTAGTTTGCATACAGTATAAGGGAGGGAAAGAGGTTTGTTTACTGCTCCTCTCTTTTGCTCTTGCTGCTTTTGCTGTTTTCCACCGCCATGAATTGTTGCTCTCTGCCACGTGCCACCTGCCTTAGAGCCAGCCCAGTATGGACTAAAACCTCCACAAACTGTAAGCTAAATAAACCTTTCCTTCCTTAATTTTGGGCATCAGGTATTTTGTCTCAGCAATGAGAGAAAAGTAACTGAGACAATATTTTAGGTTTTTTTTTTCTTACCTATATAAAACATTTGACTTTTATATTTTCAAAATGCAAATCTACTCATGTCTCAGTCCTCCTTAAAATAGTCATGGCATTTCTTGGTCTTGGGATAAAAATGGAAGTCCTCAGTATGACCCGCCAGATGCTATCCCTGCATCTGCCTGCCTCCTGTCTGGCCCTCTCTCATCCCCTGGAATTACCACATTCCTGGCTGTGTCAGGTTATCTATACAAGCTTTCTTCCTAGCATATCTTCTCTATTCCTCACTCTTAACCTGATAAAGTCTCTTCTGATTTCAAACCTCAACTTCACAGCTCAGGTGTTGCTCACCAATGTATTCTTGGGTGTAGCATAAAGCCTGATATATACGAAGTGCTCAGTATGTTTTAGGGGAACAATTGAACAGATGAGGTAGGAGGCAGGCAAGGTAGGTCACCTTTGACCAAACACTTGATCTTAAGCCCTCCTGGAATAAAAACTGTAGAGCTATCTTAGCTTCTCTGTCCAGGTTCTCAGTTCATTAGCACTAACGTGATTTTTTGTTGAAGTAGACATGTGATGATGATGGGAAAACAGGTAAATCTGGCAAAGTGACCCTGAGGAGGTCTCTATATTTGCTTTTGCTTGTCCGCTGACCTTGGAAAGGGGCTGATAAAGTCAGGATTTGGCTTAGGAGTAACCCTCCTGCTGGCACTTATCACACTGTTACAACAGCTCATGTATCTCTTCATTTCTAACAGTCTGGAAGATGTTGACCCTGTCCTCTAAGAATTTTCAGCAAATTAGTCCAGAAAGAAAGATCTGGACACTAAGATACAGTTACAAGTTACCATCCCCCAACATCCCTCTACTCGCCCTCCAGCCAGAGCTTGCCGGCACCAACTTAAGGTGAAAGTGCCAAAACGGAAAGCGTCACAGCCCGTGTCTCTCCCGTCTCTCTCCAAGTTCTCATCACCACGTCCCTGAGCATGGAGGGAAAGCGCTTTCTTTGGGTTGTCCCTTGACCTTCTATGTTTGGGTGATTGCTTCTATTCTCATGGTTTCTCTAAAGCAATATGAAACTTGTGGTGAAACCCACAACCCACATCCTTCCTCTTATGCCAAAATGTTCACACCCACGTGGTCCTCCTGGACATCCTCTTTTCTCTACTTTTGATGGCAACATGAATCAAATTAGCTCACATAAAGGATGAGAACAAAGGGGAGAGACAGAGATAGAGACAGAGACAGAGAGACAGAAAGAGAGAGAACACAGCTGAGTCATCTTATACAAGAATATGCAGACATCTGCATCTCACCAACCACCATCTACCTCCTGGCTGATTCATCTTCATCTCTCAGCTGGTTTATTGTGACCTCCTTGCTAATTTTCATGCTTCCGTTTTTCTGTCTTAAGTCTTTCTCCATGTTCAGTTTGCCAGATAAAATGCAGGACATTCTAATAAACTTGCACTGTAGAATAAGGAATAGTTTTTGGCATAAATATATCACAAATATCTCAAGGGATATGCTTATTTAAAAATGTTTATTTACCTGAAGCTCATATTTAACTTTATTTGTTAATCCTGACAACGCTCTCCTGCAGCAACCAGAGTCATCCTTTAAAAATGTAAATTAGCTCATGTCACCTCTCTGCTCAAAGTCCACCAATAGCTTCCCACCTCCAGCCCCAGCCCTTACAAGGCTGCGCTGTGGATGATCTGCCTTCCTCAGTATTTCTGCATCTCACCTCCTGCCACCCTTCCCTCATCCAATCCATCGGCCATGCTGGCTTCCTTCTTTGCTCTTCCCCCAGGAAGATGAGGTTGGGAAAAGCATGGCAGCATTGCCCGCCTCTGTCCCAGGCATCCTCCAGGACTGGCTGGTGGGGAGGGAAGAACACAGCCAATCCCACGCATCTCATCAGCTATGCCACACCCTTCTGACTCCTGTAAGTTAGCTCTGCTCAGGAAACAAATCTCATGTTATCATGTGTGTGGCCACGAGGAGTGTAGAATGTCCCAAGCAGAAAGATTAGGGAATTTTCAAAAAACCACCTTTCTCCCAGCTCCTGCAGTGAGCTGAGTTGTAAAGCTGACCAGGATGTCTCCAAGGAAGGAATCCTGGCTCTGCCACTGTCACAAAACCTGTACAGTTGTCACACTCACTGAATCGCAATCCCCACCCGGTAGGATGGTCAGAGAGACATCTACTGGATGAAGTGTTTGTGTGGACACAGTGTGCAGCAAAGTTCTATGCAGCACAGCACACAGCTGGCTTTCAAATGAAAGGTCCTGTTAAAAGGTGCTGGGGAAGTTGAGAAGGCGCTGGGAGGACCGCAAGGCTCCGAAGGAGGTGCAAAAGAAGTTGGAGGGCCCGGGCTCCTCAAAACCTCTCCCCCTTCCTCCCTCTCTTCCCTCTTCCTTCACATTATTTCTCAAAATTTTTGTTGCACTGAAAAAAAAAGTTTAGGGGGGAAGAAACAAGAGAAGACACACCCACAATCTCACTGTGTAAGCAAGCATCTTGCTTTGTCTGTAATTACCAGCAAGTTTGCTCTCTCTAAATATTCGAAGAATTATATATTGCTCTGTAGATAGAAGATAGGTTATGCTTCGGCACCAAACAGCCTCTAAATCCCAGAGGCTGGGTAGAATAAGGCTCATTTCTTGTTTACCCAGTATCTGCTGTGGCTCAGGGTCACTGGCATCCAGCTGGGACGTAAGGGTGGAGGCTACCATAGGACATCTCCACCTGAACGTGGCTGATGGAGAGTCAGCCTGGGCTCTTAAATGCTCGAGTCCAGAATAAGCATTTGTCACCTCCAAGTAATTAACAAGAATTAGTTGGGGCTGGGGATTTAGCTCAGCGGCAAAAAGCGCCTGCCTGGCAAGCACAAGGTCGTGAGTTCGGTTCCCGGTACCGGAGAAAAACCAAAAAAAAAAAAAAAAAAAAAAAAAAAAAAAAAAAGAATTAGTCACGAGGCTGTGCTGCCCTATAGCAAGGCAGGTTGTGGGGAGGGCCGGGGAATGTACTCATCCAGGCATCCCGGAAAAGAAAACAGAGTTACAGTGAGCAATGTTTTCAACTCTGACTTTACCTAACTTTGCACTGGATGTTTAATGTTTCTAATTTTTCAGTATCATAATTTGAACTTGCCAACTTTGCTGTGGTTGCTGTTGGGTCACACTGGCTTTGATGGAGCCATATTACCAGTTCAGGGCCACTTTCCTTCCCTGCAGTGCCTCTGCTCCCCACACTGTCCCCCAAGTCAGTCCCCACTATTTCCTCAGGCTGCTGGGGACACCCCTGCCCAGCTTCTACCTATTTAGAAATCCTCGTCAAGTGCTTGCTGTCTGAGAGGTGCTGTGCCTGGTGTCCCTCCGGGGAGAGGCAGGATGTGGGATGAACAGTTCCTGCTGTCCTATCCTCCATCCGCTCTCCCTTCTGCCCACACCACCTCTGCTGCCAGGAACCCCAGGAAAAACCGCTGAGAACTCAAAACCAGTGAGGTAGCCAGTCCTAGGACGGTGGGGACTCAAACTCGCATCCCCTGTGGTCCTTGTAGGGGAGAGAAGAGCGCCTCTCTCATCTTACTTGTTACATGGTTGTATCGAGGAACTCAACTATTACAAGGGCTGATTAACAGCTGAAGGACATGAACACTATTAATTTCACATGCACATAGTACCCTCCACAAGAAAGTAAGTCCAAAGAAATGACCAAACCATGATGCCGTTATACTTTCTTAGACAACAAACAACAAATTTATGGAGGAGTGATAGGAAAATGGGTATCTGGACTAAGTTAGCAAATTCTAAGGATGTTACAGAATCTATGGGAGGGTGCGTGGAAGCTGGTGGGAGGTCAGGGTTACTTCTGTGTCTTTTTATTCGGGTTCATTGCAGCCCCAGTTACCAGTCCCTAGTGGTCAAGGCCATTTTCCAGCCTTGGAACGTGAAAGACATCCCTCCTGAAAGAATCTTTGTGGCTTGCTACATACAGGAAAAGACAGGCCAAACGGCCCACTTTGAAGTTACAGTTCTTCAAGTGATTTCAGCTTGAAATAATCAATATGCCAAGTTGGCACATTTTGAGCTGCCATCCTTAATCCCTTCCTGTCTTCTCTGTCTTCCCAGATACCAATTACTCCTTCTCCAGCCAAAACCCCTGGGCTGTCCTGCATATCAACAGGCACAACATCCACTTGTGGAGAGGGTTTCCCCCAATGCCATTTATGGCGAGCACTCTCGGTTCAGGGCCAGGCCATCAGGAACCTCTGCAATATTACTAATGCTCAGGATCCCTAAGAAGAGCGACTTCCTTTGGATTATTTCCGTGGAATACATTCCCAGGTGTGGAATAACTCGGTCCAAACATAAAAGCAAGGTTCATAGCTCCAAGATCTTCCTTGACAAAGATTCCTTGACAATTCCTATTCCTTGACAATAATTTCTCAAATTTTTTTGTCAGTCTTTCCTTCCGTGGCTTTTTCTTTCTTTTCTATTATCTCATCGAAGCTTACAGTTATATTTTCTGCCTAGAACTTGACTAAAATTTGATTCTGTTTTCTTCCAGTTTGTCTTCCATGATTATAATTTTTTGGCCATCTACATCTTCCATCCAAATGAATCTAGAATTATGACAATTCCCTCTGCTGAAATAATAAAGATAGGAAAGGGAACACTTTGTACAATTCCTCAATCCACATCAATAAGTAAATGTGACTTCTGACAAAAACATCTCACAACGTATGAGCACAGAGATGGGCCCTAAAAAATAGGACTGTTCTTTAGCGCCCTCTAGTGGCAGTGTTTCTGATGACTGAACAGGGGTGGGAATGGCTCCTCCTGTGAACGAACCCTTTTCCATTGGATCCTTTTCAGGGGACACAGAATAAACACCAGTGTTAGATCCCCTGCCTCTAGTGTAACATCAGCTGGGTGGGTGTCCAGTGGAGAGAATAGAGATGAGGTGTTTTTTTCGGAACTGAGAATCGAACTCAGGACCTTGCACTTGCCAGGTAGGTGCCATGCCACTGAGCTATGCCCCCAGCAGATATTGAGTTTTGTAAAAGTAAGAATAATCTCTTAATGCAGGAGCCCCACAGTATAGAGAAGTGAGGGGCGAGGGAGTCTGAGCAGAGTATCAAGAGCTCCATGTGAGGGTCTCCTTTCACCATCCACATGTCAGGGTCCTGACTGAGTAGACAGCGCTTAGAGCAGGCTGCTTTCAGATGCAGCAGGCTGAGACGCACAGAATTTTGTGAGTTCTGTCCCGTCATCCTTACTTCCCAGTGGTAGCAAAGCCAGAATGTCCCCAATAGCTTCAGCCCCCTTTGAGGGCTCCTCCTCTCACCCACAATGAGGCAGCTGGCAGGTAGTGCAGCTGGCAGCCTCTCTCCTTCCCTTCCTCCGTCCTCCCCTCACTGCTCCCCTGTCCCCCCCTCCCCGCCCCCAGGTTCTCCAGTTCCGACAGGGGCATAAAGAGGGAACAAGAAACAGCACTTTAAAAAATCACCAGGGCTGGAGTGTAATTCAACAGTAGAGGCATGTGTGAGGCCCTGGGTTTGCTCTCTACCATGAAAAAGATTTTTTTTTTTAAATAAAAAACCACCAGCATCATCTTTCCTCACCACTTGATTTTGATTCATCTTAGCAAGGGAAAGTATCTGCTCTGAGAGGTAAATTGATGTATTTTGGATTTTGACTTCTGAACCCAAGGCACCAAGTAGTAACTTCTTGATCACCATGTGTTTGAGGGAGTAGGGTTAACCGTGCTACTTGTTGCGAGCAAACTGTGGTCACTCGACAGTGTGGTCACGTCTCTGATATCTTCTGCTCTGCCTGCTTCCTCGGTTCGTCTGTCTTTAAATTCCCCCTCAAGCTTTAGGCAGAGATAGCTCAGACAAGCCTCAGTTTCTGTTTTTAGACAGGGAAATGAGATATTTGTTTAAAGAATAAATGTGGCTGCTCTGAGGCCACTCTTGTCCCAGCGAGGCATCCAGAACAAACACAAATCCATCTTCACGAGCTTGTAGAGTTAACACAGCTCTTGCTGATGTTTTTCCAAAAAGTGCAATAAAGGGAAATTTATGCCACTTAACATAGCAGTTGCTCCCTGTCCCCCTTGAGGGAAGCAGGGAAGTCTTCCTGCCTCCTTCCTCCCCTCCCCTCTTCCATGCATTCTCAGGACAGCAGCCTGGCCCACTGTGGGCTTCTACCACTTTCCTTTGCACCCATGCACCAGACTGATCCTGACAAGCTGTCTTGCTCTTGAATGTTAGCAGGCAAAAGAGCCATGTGGGCCCCATTTTCCTGTTGGGAGGACTTCTGTTTCAGTCACTGAGCCCCTGGGGTCTGTATTCATTGCCCATTGCTGCTGTAACAGATGACTGTATATCAAGCATCTTAAAATAACATTCACAAGGTGTCTTATTGTTCCGTAGTTCAGAAGCCCACAGTCAGTCTCATGGGGCTGAATGCAAGGTGTTGGTAGGGCTGCATTCCTTTCCAGAGGCTCCCAAGGAGACTCTTCTTGCCTTTTCTGGCCCCTGCATTCCTTGGCTTGTGGCCTCTGCCACCTTGAAAGCCAGCAACTGCACCACTCCAGGCTCTGCTTTTGCTGCCATGGCACCTGATCTTCTGCCTCCTTCTTCTACATTTAAGGAAACTTTTTCTGTTATTGGGCCTGCCCTATAATCCAGGATAATTTCCCTGTTTTTGTGCTATATACCAGTTATACAGACTAGTGGGTACATGCATATCACATACATTGATTGTTTACACTTCCGTCCCTTCTGACTCCCATCCCCCTTATTCCCTTCCTCTTCTCTAGCAGGCTCCCTTCTACTCTCAGGTTGTTTCTCTCTTCCTTTTTAAAAATCCTAAATATGGGCAAAAACATAATATGCTTGGCTTTTTGAATATGGTTTATTTCACTTAACATGATATTCTCTACTTTCATCCATTTACCTGCAAATGACATGATTTTATTCCTCTTCATGGCTGAGTAATACTCCATTGTGCACACGGATACCATATTTTCTTAATCCGCTCATCAGTGGATGGACATGTAGGCTGTTTTCATAGCTTAACCCTTGTGAATTCTGTTCCCATAAACATGGGTGTGTGGTCATCTCTATAGTATGCTGACTTTAATTCTTTCAGGAATATCCCAAGGAATGATATAGCTGGATCAAATGGCAGCCGTAATTTTAGTTTTCTGAGGAACCTCCACACTGACTTCTAAGAGTATAAAAGGGTTCCTTTCCCTGCATCCTCACCTTGGGTTAGATAACTAACTAACTAGGGTTAGATAGAATCTCAATGTAGTTTTTTTGTTTGTTTATTTGTTTTTATTTTTGTTTTTTGAGACAGGGTCTTGCTGTGCAGTTCAGGCTGGCCTTCAACTCACTTTGTAGCCCAGGCTGGCCTCAAACTCACAGATATCTGCCTCAGCCTCCCTAATGCTGGGATTACAGACATGCACCACCACACCCAGCTCTCAATGTAGTTTTGATTTGCATTTCCCTGGTGGCTAAAGATGTTAAACATTTTTTCACACACTTATTGCCTGTTTATACTTCTTCTTTTGAGAAATGTCTATTCAGTTCATTTGTCCATTTGTTAGTTAGGTTTTTCTGTGTGTTAAAAGTTTTTAGTTCTTTATATATTCTAGATATTAATCTCCTGGTGAAAGAGCAACTGACAAAGAATTCCAGCTCATTCTATAGACTGTCTTTTCATTCTGTTAGTTATTTTCTTTGTTTTTCAGAAGCTTTTTAACTGGATGTAATCCCATTTGTCAACTCTTGCTATTATTCCTTGCTATTGGAGTCCTATAAACATTTCCTCGAAAATCAGAAACAAGATTAGGACCCCACCTCTTTCACCACTACAATTCAATACAGTTCTTGACATTTTTTTTTTTTTTTTTTTTTTTTTACCTTTTGAAAATGCTAACAAATACCTATCAA
>NW_004955501.1:4297026-4307713 GCF_000276665.1 Chinchilla lanigera
AACCGAACTCACGACCTTGCGCTTGCCAGGCAGGCGCTTTGCCACTGAGCTAAATCCCCAGCCCCTAGTTCTTGACATTTTAGCCAGCACAACCAGGCAAGAGAAAGAAATAAAATGAATATAAATAGGAAAGGAAGGAATCCAATTACCTCTCCTTGCAGAAGATATATCCTTTACTTAGAAAACCCTCAAAACTCTTCAAGAAGTCATTTAGATCTGATAAATAAATTGAGCAAAGTGGCAAGATACAAAACCAACATACAAAAATGAATTACTTTTCTTTATAGCAGTAATGAACCAGCTGAGAAAGAAATCAGGAAAATGATTCTATTCACAATAGCTTGAAATATTACCTAGGGATAAACCTAGCCAAAGAGGTGAAAGACCTGTCAATTAAAAGTACAGAGCATATTAGGGGCTGGGGATTTAGCTCAGCGGCACAGCACCTGCCTGGCAAGCGCGAGGTTCTGAGTTTGGTTCCTGGTACTGGGGGAAAAAAAAAAGAAGTACAGAGCACTAAAGAAAGAAATGGAAGAAGACCCTAGAGGATGGAAAGCTCTTCCATGTTCATGGGTCAGTAGTGTTAATATTGTTAAAATGATCATTTTTGTGAAAGTGCACTATAGATTCAATGCAATCCCCATCAGTATACCAAACATATTCTTCAAAGAACAAGAAAAAGCAATCTTAAAATTAATATGAAAGTCCAAAAAGAATAGTTAAAGTTATCCTGAGCAAAAAGAGCAAAGCTGAAGATATAACAATACCCAAACTGGGGGTCTGGGGATTTAGCTCAGTGCCACAGCGCCTGCCTAGCAAGCACAAGGTCGTAAGTTTGATTCCTGGTACCAGAAAAAAAAAAAACAAAACAAAATACCCAAACTTAAAATGTATTACAAAGCCCAAGTAACAAAAACAGCATGGTATTAGCATAAAAATAGACACATAGATCAATAGAAGACACAGAAACAAACACAATTATAGTCATCTGATTATTGATAAAGAAACCAAAAGTAAGTGTTAGAGAAAAGAGCCTCTTTAACAAATAGTGCTGGGAAAATTGGATATTCATATGTAGATGGAAACTAAATCCCTACCTCTCTTCCTGCACAAAAATCAATTACAAATGGATCAAAGGCCTAAGTATCAGACCTCACACTTTGAAGCTGCTAGAAGAAAACAGGAGAAATACTTCAAGTCATAGGCACAAGCAACACCTTCCTAATAATCTTATCTAAAAGCTAACTGATTGGGCTGGGGCTATAGCTCAGTGGCGCAAGCGCAAGGACCTAAGTTTGATTCCCAGTACTCCCCTGCCAAAAAAAAAAAAAAGCTAACTGATTAACAACCTCAGTGACAACTACAAATTTAATTCCTCTGTAACACATCACATAAAATATTCATAGTTGCTAGAGATTCGGGCACAGACGCCTTGGAGGAGCCATAATTTAGTCTACCACAGTACTCAGAGCTTTATTGGGCTGGGGGTAGTTGGAGGTGATTCTCTCCTCTTCCAAAGGTGATGAAGGACAAAGGTCATGCCAGGCCCTAACTCAACTCTTACAGGTGGCTAAGGGGCTAAGCAAAGCCTTCTTCCAAATTTACCACCGTCCATCCTTTTCTCATTTGAACTGTGCTCTAGTTCTTGACTTTAACCTCCATGTGGGCCGACAAAGATTTGCAGTGAATGATTTTCTGGAGAAACCAAGATGACCAGACACTTTCATCTCTATTTCAGAGACATTGGTTCTCCCTGACCTCTTCAAGTCTGCCTGGAAAAGTCTTTGTTCACAAGCACTGAGCTGTCCAGATTCCGGTGGGCATCAGGACATCTTTCCCATTCCTAGGTAGATGCCAGAATAATATTGAAACTCCCTTATTTACTCAGGCACTGGCTCTCTGGGGCTCTGATTTATAGGCAAGGAAATACAGGATGGTCACCTCATTTTGATTTGGGAGCAGCCATAACTCCAGCTCTCCATGCTTACAAAGTATAATGAGATAGTCACCAATGTCACCAATTTTTTATCCCTTTGAATGTACCCACTGCTCTTCACCTTGAGAGATGGAATCTAATTCCCCTCCATGGACTGGCCTTATTGACTTGAAATGTGGGGCAAGTGAAGTCTTAGGTCTGTGGGGACTAAGTCACAGGCTTTTGCATGGTCCATGTGGGTATACTTTGTTGGAATCCAGGGTAATTCTGCAAGAATCCCAGGCCACGTTGGGAGGCCAACTGTAAGTACTCAGCCGGATGAGCTCCCAGACGGCAGCAGCGCAAGCTGTGAGCCATATGAGTGAGCCTCTCAGCCTTTAGCTGACTCCAGCCCCGGTTGTTATCAGACTGCAAAATCAAGCAAGGCCACATATGAGAGCCATCCAACTAATCTCAGCTAACTCCCAGAACTGCAGTGATAAAAACAAATTAGGGATTGGAGGTATAGCTCAGTGGTAGAGCACTTGCTTAGCATGCACAAGGCCCTGAGTTCAATTGCCAGCATCCCCCCAAAATTGTTTTAAGCAGCTAGGAGGTTTCAGGGTAGATTTATTATAAGGCAATGGATAATCTATATCCTTTGGGAAGACAGAAGAAAGTCTATGATGTATGCTAAGTGCTGGGGAAGTTAAGAAAAAATGCAAAATACTGGCATAGATGACATTAAAAGCATCATAGTATTGTCAATAAATAATAGAAACAGTTCTACAGGATTATGGAGAAAGGAGATATGATTTCTGGAGAGCTGGTCAAGGAAGTTTTGTTTAGAAAAAGTAAGATTTAATTTGTGGTTTGAAGGCAGGGTAGGCTTTACTAGGAAGAGTGGAATGAGAGTTTATATCTGAAAGAAGCAACTTGATGAAAAAGGTAAACCAAAAGAATAACGGCTGGATCAGAAAAACGGGCAGAATGGGCTGGAAATGCTCACCATGCCAGATTCGGGCTGATGGTGTTCCACGCTAGGCAGCCTGCTCCTTCTTCCCTTTCCCCACATTCTGCCCTGCTTGCATTAACTTTCCCCCGCTCATATCACTGCAGCAGGACACTTTGGAATACTCCTGCCTTTTCTTTTAAAAAATATTCCTGCTGTAGTTAAGGAAAAAGCTACATGTCTATAGCAAAAAGTCCCTTAGACACAGTTGCTTGAACTATGTAGGTGTTTGTTTTTATTTCCCAAGGGTTATGCAGCGTGAACTGTCCTATGTGCTCATTCAGAGAACTGGGTCCTTTTCAGTCACTGCTTTGCTATCCCCTTGCACAGTGTGATTAACTGTATGACAGAAACTCAGTCACCACCAGACCCGGGGTCCAGCCATCCGGAAAGAGCAAAAGAGGGGGAGGAGGCAGGAATGACGTCCCAGACTGGAAGGGGCCGCATGGCTTCCCTCACATGGCTTTGCCACCAACGTGGTTACACAGCCAAGCACAAAAGGGGCTGGGGAAATGTAGGAGGTCTGATAAAAAATACAGGCTGTGTCTAAATTTACAAAATTTTTATTACAGTAAAAGACACATTGCCATCAATCCTCCTCAACATACTATCCCTTGCTTCGAATACGTTTACCCCATCATTCTTGCCACTTTCTGAAGCAGTTCTGGAAGTCCCTTTTGATGTCTTTAGTTCCGTCATCATGGCTGCTTCAGTGACCCAGATCAACTCAAAACATTTACCTTTCGTGGTCATTTTGTTAGCAAAGTTTTTTTTTTTTTTTTTTTGATTTTTTTTTTTCCAGTACCAGGGATCGAACTCAGGACCTTGTGCTTGCCAGGCAGGCGCTTATGCCACTGAGCTAAATCCCCAGTCCTTCGTGGTCATTTTGACTTTGGGGGAGGCCAGCAGTCACACAGTGCCAGATCTGGGCAATAAGAGAGGTGAGGACACACTGTGATGTTTTTACGAGCCTGCATTTCCATTGGATGGCACTTGGAAGCAGCTTTATCATATTTTTTATCGGTTTATAATGACACTCACGAAAGAGGACTTAAAGAACTGCTTCAGAAAGCGGCAGGAACGACAAGCGTGTGCCAAGTGAGGGGAAGTATTTTGCGGCAATTAATGGAAGTGTGTCCTTTCCCATAATAAATTTTCAAAAAAGTAAGTATTCCCTGCATGTTTCCATCACCCAGACAGAATAGGAATCCTATCACCAGGGAAGAGCAGGGTTTGGGGAGGGCAGTGTCAGTCTGTGCCACAGTTCTTATCTTCTCCTCATTCCTGGAATTCTCTGAGGACGACAACCTCATTTTCTTCGTCTCCGGCCCCAGCACTGAGCCTACTTCCTGACCCAGGTGGTGCCAAGTCCGTACCTGCTCAATGGATGCAATAAAAGTGTAAGCCAGGGCGAGGACCTGAGACGAGAAACAGAAGAAGAAAGATGTGGAAGAATTTAGTAGGGAAAGCACAGGGCTTGATGAATCTTGCCAGAACAGAGAGCTGTTAATGTTATGATTTTTTTATGTTCTAAGTTGACAGCTCTTTGGCACAAGTTTAAAGAACTTGAGCTGAATACCTCACTTCACAGAAATTTATTGAACACATTCCAAAATCAAGAAATTCCTCAACTGTTCCAAAATCATGTCAGGAAAAAAAAAAAAGAAACATGCCTTGAGCTGAAAGGCTTCTGACAGCGTGTGTCCCTGTAACTGTCAGCAGACCAGAGCACCTGACTGCGCATCAGGTTCTCACCTGGCTGCCTGCTGCCCCGCGGGCCATGCCTTCCTGGCTCCAGACCCAGCTTTCAGGAATGCTAAGAGACCTCCAAAAGTGCATGGCGCAGTCTCACTGAAGGCCTACACTACTTCCTTTCCAGGACCCCAGGCTTTGTGGTTGAGCATAGTTTGGACATGTCATTCCTCCAAGTCAGTCCAGGTTTTGGAATGTGTACAGATCGAGTCTAAATTCTGGTGCAGCAACTTTTTACCTACTTTGGTCAAGTTATTTCATCTTTTTAAACCCTAGCTCCCTGGCCTGTAAATAGGGATCTTACTGGAGGTACTTCACTGGAAATATGAGAATTAAGTGTGGTTCTACATATAAAGCACTCGGCCTGAGTAAATAACAGTTAACAGTGAACACTAACTCAGTATTATGACAGCTAGGTTTTCAGGCCTCTGTGACCTCTCAAGTCAAAGGACATGAACAAGTATACCTGAAAGAACAGCTGATGATAGCCATGTGTAAAAGCTGAGGGTGCAAAAATGAAATACTGTTAATTTCTTGAGCTGGCTTTAAATTCTCCGGTACTGGGATTCTGGGCTGGGCTCTGGTAGGCATCGTCCCACCTCACAACTTCTCAGACAAATTTGGGGTGCTCAGAAGTTCACCTCCACATTCTCTGCACTCTTCCCTGGTCAGGTGTAATCTAAGAATTTCCCACCAGCATAGTCAGTGGAGGAGAGGGAAGTGGGCCTTTTTTCTGTGGTATTGGTGATTGAACCAGGGACGCTCTATGCCATCTCCAACCTTTCCTCACTTTGAGACAGGATCTCACTGAATTGCCCTGGTCGGCCTCAATCCTGTGATCCTCTTGCCTCAGTCTACTGCGTAGTGGAGATCACAGGAATGTGCTATTGTGCCTGGCAAGTGGGTCCGTTTCTAGGTGTCCCGTGCTCCAGGGACTGATGCTGTGTTAGCTACTGACTCCACAGCCTGAGGTTCTCTCTGAGAAGACTGCTGTGATCTGGGCAGTGCACATTCTGTTCCATTCAACAGGGCCTCATTTTGCCCTTCTCACTTTCAGGGGTCAAACTCCTCCCTCCTTTACTCCTGGGGGCAGGCCAAACTCAGCCCTCTAGCAGGTAGCTGTCAGTCCCCAGTCCAGGTCATCCTGGCTCCAACACCCAGCTAACTTGTGGCTTCTTATGAATTCACAGAAGCCCTCCCAGTCATAGTTGGGCCTGTACAAAACTGGGATTCACTGTGCTGTCGCTCCCCATACTTCAGCTTTTCAGAAAGCGCAAGACCTGGCTAAGCAACAGCAGCTGGAAACAAACCTGTAAGCCTTCCACCCACTTAGATATCCCTGCCATCCCCCGGGGTAGTTTGCCCCTCCCCCGCTTTTCTCCTGCCACCAGGGCTTAGGCTGAGGGGGGGAATGTTCACAGTTTATCACTTTATTCTTCCTCTGTAACTCTATCTTCCTCCCCAGCACGAAGCTCTTTTGTGTAGGTAAAAGGGATGCATACACACACACACACACACACACACACACACACACACACAGTGGAAACCAGTTCTCCAAGTCTGTGCATACCTTCCATCCACCTGAGAACAGAACTTCTTTGAAATGATAAGCTAAGGTTTCTGCCATTCTTGTTCTTACCGGGCCATTCGTGGAGGATAGGTGAACGTGCTACTCGATGGCTCAGCTATTAGCTGCTGTAAATCAACACTTTGTGCTATCCTGTCTTATAAGCTACAAGGACTGTTATTAAACTACGCTGGGAAGAGGTCTACGGGGCTGCTCAGTCCATTCCCTGGGCAGCACCCCTTCATCATGCTCAACCTGACCTCTTTGTTCCACTCCAGAATTTTTAATTTTTGTCTTCATCAAAGTTAGGCACACACAGAGTTTAAAAAGTCAAAAAATTCTCTAAAATATTAGAAAACAGCAGTCCTCTGGCCTCTCCTAACCTACCCTTCTGTTCTTGCTTTACTCCTGCAGCTGACTGTTTTGATATTTTTTTCAGTATCACCAGGGAATGGGTTACATTGCTACTTCTTGAGTGTTCATTTTTTAGGCATTATTTTCCAATTTCCCAAAGAACATTTAGGTCTTTCAACTAATTCCTAAGATCAAGTTTTTTAAAGACTCTACCACATATTAGCTTCCTTTACTCATAGTGTTTACATTATTTTGATAGCATAAATACTAATTGCAGGTGAGCCATGTAGCATATTATTGCCCCTCTCATCTTTAGCAGGTTTTTGTTTGATAATTTCCATTTCTTCCCTTTCAGTTTTCTGTGCACTTATCTCTAAACCAATGTTATCTTCTTGGTGGCTTTGTTCCAAGACCCCTGTCTCTATCCCTCTGGACTGATGTAGTTCACTTGGTCTGCAGCAGCTTAGCAGTCATCCTGGAATAACCCCTCATCATCTTCCTGAGAGTATTTCCTGGAACTTATGTTGTGTGACCTGGATCAATTTGGCTTTTCCATGTCTTCTAGATTATTTTGGTAAATACCCATAGCTTCTAGTATGAAGCTTTACTACCTGATGAGAAACATCGGAGCAAATTCTGCCAAATATTCATTAGCAAAAAGGCACAAAAAGAGTCATAGAGACTCTTCATGCAATCTAGGGAATATCTTCATTTTCTATCATGGGTATTCCAGCTAGTGTGATGAGGAGAAAGGTCTTTCTAAGGCAGATACAATGGATCAGATAGCATGGAACCATGACGTGTGTGTGTGTGTGTGTGTGTGTGTGTGTGTGTGTGTGTTTATTACAGTAGGATGGTGGGCTTCAAGGGCTTTTTGGAAGGTATTAGACTACTGAGCTTGCTGCATTCTTGTACTTCATTTGCGTAAGAGTGGTAGATTTTCATGGACATATTAGAAATATTTATGCCATGACTTCTCAGATAAGAATACTTTCATTAGCCTGTTTGAAATGGTAACTCACTTTCCCTACAGTGAAATCAACTGACACACACTTATAATATACATTTTTCATACCTAAAGCTTTTTAGTAAAATTTCTCAAAGACAATATAAAATACTGTGTCTTCCTTTTCTTGGTTTTACTTTCTGATTGTAAAAGCTTCCTGAGAAATGGTTTACAGGATATAACATCTTTGAGGTCTTATAATCTTATGACATTGTCTTAGTCATTTTCTTCACTGCTGGGACAAAACAACCAACACCCAAAAGGAGAAGAGATTTATTTTGGATCATGTGTTAGAAGTTTCAGTCTGTGTATGGTTTGTGGAAGGGGCAAGGTAGAGAAGAGGTGCTCACCTTACGGCAGACAAGAATTAGGTAAGAGCAGATCCAGGAAGGGAAATCTATCCTACCAGGTCAGGACCCCAGTGATTGCCTCTTCTGATTGCCTCTACCTCCTAACAATAAATCAGCTCTAGCAGCCTCATAATCCAATCACGTTTCAAAAATCCCTCCTTTAAGCACATGAGACTTTTCAGGGGGAGGCAGAGAGATATAAACCATAACAGACATATTTGGAGATCCTGGTTGAAAATGTATTTATTCTATTCTCACACATGGCAGATAGTTTGGCTGGAGATTGAATTCCAAACTGATTTTTCTCTTAAGGTTTTGATAGCATTTTTTCATTGTCTTAAAGTTCTGAGTATTTTACTGAAAAATAACTTATTTTTTAGAATTGTTGCCCTGGTGTTTTGAAGTTTCATGATATATGTTGGTGGGATCCTACTTTTATCCATTTTGCTAAGCATTTGACAAAACACTTCAATCTGTAAAATCATATCCTTCAGTATGGGGTAATTTTCTTGAATAACTTTGTTGATAAATTTTTCCCTTACTTTATTCTCTGTTCTAGAGCTCCTATTGCTGTATTTGAATTATCTACCTCTTTGACTCTATCCATATTTATTCTATCTTTTTTCTTATGCTTTCTCTGTATTATTTTTTTTTTACTTTGTAGGAGATTAATATTACATTCCAACTTTAATACTGACTTTTGGGCTGGGGATATGGCTCAGTGGCACAAGTGCCTGTCTGGCAAGCACAAGGTCCTGAGTTCAATTCCCAGTACCAAAAAAAATGGACTTTTTAGTCCTTATTGTCATATTCTACTTTCTAAGAGTGCTCTTTCCTTTTCATCTTTTAGTAGCTTGTTCTTGTTTCATGGGTTCTGTATTATTTCTAGTTTCTCTAGGAATATTACTGATAATAATGTATTTCTTCTATTCTCTGCCTTGTCTTTTGTTTTGTTTTGTTTTTTTGAGACAGGGTCTCTCTATGCAGTTCAGGCTGAACTTGAGCTCACTTTGTAGCCCAGGATGGTCTTGAACTCACAAAGATCCTCCTGCTTCAGCCTTCCAAGTGCTGGGATTACAGGTGTGCACCACCACGCCCAGCCTCTGCCTTGTTTTTATATAGATTATTTTCATTTTTCTACTTATTTTGGCATTTGCCTTTCATGTTAAAGAACTGCCTCAAATGTCTGGTGATCTCTGGCTTTCCTTATGTGTTTAGGATTGTAGGGCTGAAAACTGGTGGTTGGCTGGTGATTTTTATCTAGACTAGTATGGGTGAAAGGACCACCGAAGGGCAGCATCTTTAGGTACCTTCTCTCCTAGATGGATCAGCTTCCCTGAAAAAAAGTCTCCCAGTGTCCCATGCAGCCACTAGCATCCTGACAACTAAACGTAAGAGAGGCCGGAAGCAGGAGTGTGGCCTTTCCTATCCATCACGTAGGCTTCCACCCGCTCTTCCTATGTGCGATGTGGACGCCAGCTCTCACTGATGACTGATGCCCTTCCGTTCAAAGCTCTGCTTCACCCTCTCCAGAACATGAACGTCCTGTTTTGTGATGGTGTCAGGGGGAGTAACTGGCAACCTGGGTTTTGCAAGCAGACACTCAATCTTCCTTGATTATAGGAAGACACCTATACCTGGTGCCTCTAATCCTTAAATTAAATTTTAGCTAATTCAACTGCCACTGCTCATCTGCTTACAGGTCCCAAAATGTAGTTACTGTTGTCTCTACTTTATTCCCCTGTCATTTGAGTACATGCCATTGAAAAGGGGAAAAAAATCCAGTCCCATAGTAGGGCATAGTGGAGCATCCCTGTAATTCTAGTGCTCAGTATAAGGCTGAGGCAGAAGGATCCCCTGGAGTTCAAGGCCAGTCTGGGTTACGTAGTGAGTACCTGTAGTACCTAGTGTCTCAAAAAAACCAAAACAATAAAAAACACCAATTTCTTTCCTGCTGTTTTGGAATGGTTTATTGCAGAGATAAAAGCTGTGTTCAATCTGCCATCTTTAAGCAAAAAGTTCTCATTCTATTTTAGCCCCTTATGGTTTAATTTGGGAATGATCCTAGCTAGATGCCCCGATGCATCACTCTGAATATTTCCTGCAGTCTTGTACGTTTTTGTTGCACTGCTCTAGATTTACATGCAGATATGATTGATCCCACAAGCCATCTTCTTCCCTGTCGCCATGCGCTCAGTCAACACAAAGACTGAGGTTGCTTAGGAGACTTCACATACCAGTCCAGCCTCACTCTCAACAATGTCCAAGCCCGATGATCTCTGGTCAATACCATCTTCCGGCCATTTCACCAGCAACTGCAAACATTGTGTCTTATCAATTCCCCGTCTCTATACCACTTCTGTCCACTTTAACCTAGAAATGCCCTTATTTCATATTTCAGAGAAAATAGAAGCAACCACAAGTGGATTACATTAACTTGCTTCTCCTTCTCCTACCCCTTGAAGACACTCAAGTCTGAGCCCATCCTGGCCTCCCTCTTCTGCAGACTCTGGACCCAGCTCAGCAATGGACTCTGAAGCTATCAGTGGTGTCCCTCTTACCACTCACACACCCTGTAGCTTTCAGTCCCAGCTTTTCCAGCCTTTTGACAGCCATTGTTTCAATAGATATTTACTTTTGTTTTTGACCTCTCTGCTTTGACATATTCCCTTCAGCTTAGAAACTGCATAGATTTTTCCCTTTTTTTTTTTTTTTTTTTTTTTTTTTTTTT
>NW_004955501.1:4307813-4316783 GCF_000276665.1 Chinchilla lanigera
TTTTATCTTTTTGAGACAAGGTCTCGCTATACAGTTCAGGCTGAACTTGAGCTCACTTTTTAGCCCAGGCTTGCCTTGAACTCCCAACGATCCTCCTGCCTCAGCCTCCCGAGTGCTGGGATTACAGGCATGCGCCATCACGCCTGGCTGATCTTTCCATTTCTTTGTTTTGTTTTGTTTTGTTTTTTCCCCCAGTATCAGGAATCGAACTCACAACCTTGCGCTTGCCAGGCAGTTGCTGTGCCACTGAGCTAAATCCCTAGCCCCAATGCTAAACATACCCCTTTTGCTACCTCAGCAGGACTGATTTTTCCATTTTAAAAGAATCCCTCTAAATCCCTCTTTGTGGAGGACCACCTGAAGGACTCTCCTTGAAAGAAGAGCAGTTATCTCTATTTTGGCTAAACCCAGCCCAATTTCCATGCATTGATATGTGCAAAGCTGGCTAAGTTTTGTCTTTATCCCCTCAACTGGCTTTAAACAATGCAAGTGGGTCTACTGGAGGTGCTGCTGTGTGGAATGCGACAGTCAGTGAAGCCCCACTGTAGCTCCCAGGTAATGTGTGTGAGCTGGGCAGAGTGATGCCACACTGTTGGCTGAGAAAGAGCCTCAAGAAAGGAAGTTATGACTTCTCAGGGCTTGAAAATTATACATCAAAACTGAAGCACCAACACTCAAACACCAGGTACTGCCCCAATCTGTGACATGCACATTACTCTTTCTGCATATCTTTCTCTCTGCATATTGCAGAGGTGATTTCCCAGCTCACAGCACTCACATAGTCCCTGCCGCTCTCCCAGTCATTCATTCCTGAGCCACTCCTCTCTTCACGAATTAATAAAATCTGGTTCAGCTGTGGGTAAAGGCCCTTGTTCCAGTTAGCCATTATTCTGGCTTGGCTTAGGACTCCCTTGGCTCCCCACCATCTTAGATATATATTTGTGTCTTTTTTGCTCCATCGGTTGCACTGGAAGTGGTAGATTGGAATCAACTCGCAAGAATTCCAATGACTTTCCCTTGCAGTCACAAATACAAGCTTTACATATTGCAACAGGGTCCAGAAAGGGCTTTCTAGACCTACTGCTCTATCTCTTCTTACTCTTACACTGGGCTTCCTGCAAATATCTTTATCACTCCACCTCTTGCCTCTCCTTCTGCTACAACCTTTGCAATCAGCTCTCTGCCTACCATAGACTCTTCCACACTAATAATGCCCCTTTGGCCAGCAGACAGAGCAGCATGGCAGAGGAGAAACAGTACATGGCAGGGAAGGCAGGAAGTAGTGATCCATTAAGAGAGGAGGAAGGATCCTGCCAGGCCACATCCGTGGTGACCACCTCTTCCTATCAGGCTTTGCCTCCCAACACCCAGCTGTAAACCCATTGATGTAGGGGAAAGAAACTCCCAACCTGAAAGATATCTGGGATGAGTTCATGTTCTCTAAAATCAAAGAATGAATTTTAGGAACAACAGAGGTTAAGAACAGAATGCATTTATTGAGGGAAAGAAAGCTTTTGTCCAAGAGAGGGACAGAAGGGGACACAAGTGGGCTTCCAAGGAACCTGCCTTTTGTGGGGATTTTTATAGAGCAAAACCGCGAGGTGAGGAGGGTCCAAGGTGAGAAACATGGGAACTCACTAAGTGGGCATGAGGTGGGACAAAACCATGATCAGCCAACAAGATTACAAGTATAATTGTTCAGATAAAATTGATTAAATCAGGATCAAATGGGGAAGCGAGTCACGTAGCAAGGGGACATGAATATAGAATAGGGGCTTTTCCTATAGTGGGTTGGCTTAGTGACTGTTCCTGGCTTTTTCAAGATGATTGACACCCATTTAGAATGCCAATCATTAATGTCCATCCATAGGGAGGTATGTGGTTGCATTTGTTTACTCTATTGACTTAACTCTGTCCCACAGCTCTAAGGTATCTTGTCTTCCATACTGTCTCCTTCGGGGGCCTGGCCCTGTCTGACTGCCTATAATATTTCTCTCTAACTCAGCTGCCTACAACACCATCAGTGGGCAAAGCCAGTATCACACACTCCTGATCCAGTATCATACACCTATGATCCAGTCACCTCCCAAAAGCCTACTTATGAAAGCATGAGGCTTTGGTATAAGCCTTAACTGTGTGTCCATTATTCTGTCTCAGCCCTCTTTTCCTCTGGTTGTACATAAGCTTTCCTGATAGATCTCATACCAACTCCCAGACCTCTCCTACCACCTCCTTATGAATGACTATCTCCAACCCAGTTTTTTCTGTTGAGCTCAGATGGGCATTTCCATTTGCTAGTGAGTCACTTGTACCAAGACATTCTACCAGAGCCTCAAACTCATGTGTCCCAGACTAGACTCACTATTTTAGTATCTAAATAATACGATTTGCTCTTTGTTGTCTGTGAAAACTAGGGAAAGGTACTGCATTCCCATGTGGGCAACTGGAGGGTAACACCTCCCTCATGGGATTAAACAGTCTCATTATACCTCATGATGCATGCTGCTGTGGTTTAAATGTGTCCCCTAAAGCTCATGTGGTGAGAGCTTGAGCCCCAGTACTGGCAGTATTGGGAAATGAAGATTGATGGGCAATGTTTGGGCCCTGGGCACACTACCCTATGACTAGATTAATGTCATTATTTACTACAGGAATGTGTTCTTTATCCAATGAGTTTAGACCCTTCTTGTCTCTCATCCTCTATTTTCCCTTTCATGAAAGGGAGGGGGCAGAAGAAAGACCTCATTAGATGCCAGCACCATGCTCATGGGTTTCTGAGCCTCTATATTTCTATTCATTATAAATTCATTTCTTACAAATGGCAAATAAATACACTAAAAATGTTCAACATCATTAGTCATTTGAGAAATGCAAATTAAAACACTGAGATTTCATCTGACCCCAGTAAGAATGGCTAGCATTAAGAAATCAACTAATAACAAATGCTGGTGAGGCTGTGGAGAAATAGGAACTCTTCCCCAGTGCTGGTGGAAATGCAGACTGGTAAAACCACTGTGGAAATCAGTTTGGAAATTCCTCAGCAAACTAGGTCTACAGGTCCCATTCAACCTGGCTATTCCCCTTCAGATATTTTCTGAGAAGAACTGAAAACATCATATCACAGCAATATATATGTGCATCCATGTTTATAGCAGTGCAATTTGTAATAGCTAAATTGTGGAAGCAACCCAAATGTCCATCCACTGAGGAATGAATAAAAACGTTGTGGCATTTTTATATAATGGAATATTACTCAGCTATAAAGAAAGATAAACTCAGGGCTTTTATAGGTAAATGGTAACAGCTAGAGACCATACTCATAAGTGAAATAGATCAGACCCACATGGGTAAGCAATGTATTGTATCACTAGTGTAAGAACATGAAAGAGTGAATAAAATTAGAAGATATGATAAACATTGTCAAATGAAAGGAAACTGCTCAAAAGTAAAGAACAATTGGGATGAGAGAAAAGAGAAAAGAAAGAAGGGGAAGAATATGTTTATATGTATATAAAGGATAGCTAACATAGATGTACTACTGATCTCTATTGCTTTACAGTCAATGATTAATTACCTGATCAATCTTACGTGTCTATATTTGTTTTCCTGAGTAACCACTTTGAAGAAATCAATACATAATACAACAACCATTGTTAATTTCCTGTTACCTTGTCTGGATTTCAGTATTGCTTGTATTGTTCTTGTGTTATTTTGTAAATGTGTGTGTGTAAATGTAGTCATTTTTATGTATTGTAATTACCTAGTCTGCAGTATTCTGTTACACAACATGCACAGCATGCACCAAAACAATGTACTGGACACTCGCTGAGGGTCTGGCCTACTGTCCATGCTCAGCAAATGGCTCCAATGATCATTAGGTAAGAAGAAGAGGAGGGAGAACAGTTAGCATTAATACTACTTTATTCTCTGCCTACCAGAATGGCACCATCAGCACATATTCCCAAGTATGAATCCTTGGCCCCTGCCTTTCACTACTTGCTCCCCATCTCAGACATTATTCAGTCATCAAGCCTATTGATACTATCCAGGGATAGTTCTCATGCCAGCCCCTCCTCCCATCTTCACTGCCCTCCTTGTTCAGGCCCAATCCTTGTTCTTTTGGGAAAGCCACACTGCCTGGTTTCCCAACCTCTGGTCCTAAGTTTCCTCTCAAATGCATCTTTTAATCCGCACCAAAAACAATCCATCCAACATGGCTGACACTGTCACATCTTACGCATCTTTTAATGGTAATTATAATCCTAGCAGGGAGGAGGGAGAGCTAATATTTATAATCATAACAGACTGCAGCTGCATCTTCCCTGAGGCAGACATTCCTCCTGAGAGCAAGGCTCTTTGTTTGGCAAAACACCTGGGTGAACACACAAGGGCAATGATTGAGAATGTAAAACAAAGAAATTGTTAAGCTTCTCAGCAGGGGAAATATGTAAGGGATTTAGGGGTCAGAAGGCATCTAGAAAGAGAAGAAACCCGAGAAAACCCTCCTGGAAGAAAAGCCACCTCACCCTCTCAGTGAGCGGCTGGAGGGAATGATGTAGCGATGTGAGCAGGGCTCTCATAGAGCACAGATGTCTAGTATGGTCTCTCAAGATCTGGACCATTTTGTGCTGCATTATAACTCCTCCCATTTGCCCTCAATCCTATGTCTTTATTTTTTTTTTTTCTGGTACAGGGAATCAAACTCACAACCTTGCACTTGCCAGGCAGGCGCTGTGCCACTGAGCTGAATCCCCAGCCCCAATCCTATGTCTTTAATAAAGTTTATTATAAAACACTGTCGTGCATGATCCTGCAGGTACAGGATGGGTATTGTATTCTGTCCAGAGGTGCTGGAAGCAGAGAACTGAGAAGTGAGAGGGTGCCCGCATAATTCTGTGAATTCTAGGTATAACAGCCTGAAACTGGAGCCTGCTTACTGTGGGCACACAGGTATGGAGAGGGGTGAGCCTCATGTAAGCAAAGGTTGAGTTTCAAGTTAATTATACTTAAATTTCATAGTGTTGCCAGCTCTCTTCTGCATGGCATCATCACCATGGCAATATAGCACAGCTAGGTTCCCTAGGGGCCAGGCCAGAGGTTGGGTGCTTTGCATTCACACTCTCCAGTCATCCTCCTTGAGGCCCGAGGCAGAGTTGCATCATTATCTTCATTCGTGACTTAGAATCGACAGCATTTCTGTGATCACCGAGCTGGAGGGGGTCAGGGTGTTGGGGTCTGAATCCAGATCTCTCACTGCTATTTGGTGCCCTGTCTCCTTAACACTTGGATGCACCCTCAGCTCTTCTCCATAGGCCTTAATATTTAATTTTTCAAATAAAAAATCAGATTCAGTCACAGTTGTAGAAAAAAAAATCAGTCCTATCAACTCTGTACATAGGAAAAAGTTGCTCTAAGGGAGCACAGTGACTGGCTCAGGAAGGTCATGTGGACTGAGACAAAGTCCTTATCATCTTGAGCCTGGTGCTGCTTCCAGTGTCTCAGTTTCCCAGACAGGGTCAGCAGAGCTGGCAATGTCAGTAGATGTGATGTGAGCAGAGTGTCCTTCAGTGACATGAACAGAAATGATTTGATTGAATACTGTTTAACAGGACTTTTCATAATCTTCATTGTATTAGTGTGTACTTGGTTGTCTAAAACAGGAATTGGTAGACCATGTTTCCCAAACTCAGTGGACAAAGAGTTTGATGGAACTTTGAAAGTTCTGGGCTTCTGTGCGGAGAAGTAAGTATCGCAGGTAATACAATAAACAGGAGTTTCCGACAATTAAACTGAGTGCTATGAAGATTACATTTTCTGCAGAAAGGATGGGGACTCTCTGGAGTCTTCATATATTTCCTAATAGAATTGGGTGGAGACAGACAGCAAAGAGTATTGGGTAAAGGAAGTAATTCCAGGGAACAGGCTTTGGAGGAAAGAATAGAATCTAGCAGAAGTCTGAGAATGAGGCTGGGTCCAAAAGAACACAGGGAGAGGTATACATACGAGTTAGGATAGAAGTGACTTCATCCCAGCTGGAATGTACAAGGTTTATCTTAGACTTTTACCAAAGAGTCAAGTACGTTTCCAGAGGCTGATTGTAAAGCTCCACACACCACCCTGCTAGTTTTGTCTGTTTATAGTCTGCTATGAAACTATGCAGGCAAAACTGACCAGACTTACTCTGGGGCAACCATGGCTGTCAAGACTCAAGATGACCACAGTCGTGTCAAGCTGAGTCCATACAAGGAAGACAGCAAAGGGAAATTTGCTTCTGTGAAAGTCTTGGTTCCTCTGGAGCATCCTTTCATTTAGGCTTGGGAAAATCATGGAGCTTCTGATACTAGTTAAAATGACACCCTTAAAATCTCCAATGTAGCACAGGTGCCTGGGAAATGTTCTGT
Source organism: Chinchilla lanigera (assembly GCF_000276665.1). Lineage (NCBI taxonomy): Eukaryota > Metazoa > Chordata > Mammalia > Rodentia > Chinchillidae > Chinchilla > Chinchilla lanigera. The sequence continues at coordinate 4,314,215 of NW_004955501.1, forward strand.
AGCTGAGCACAGGAGTGCACATACTGTGAACTTGTTTGATGTCAGCAACAATGAATAACATAAATAACTTTGAGCAGTTATGGGGAGGCTAAGTGTGCACACTTAGCTACACTACGGTGTCCAGTTATTTGATAAATAACACTCTGTATATTGCCATGAAAGTATTTTTAGATACAATCACACGTTTAAATGGGTAAACTTTGAGTAAAGTAGATTATCTTCCATAACATGGGTGGGCTACATCCAGTCAGTCGCAGATCTTAACAACAAAGACCAAAGTTTATAGACAACATAGAAGCCCGAAGTTTGAGCCTTAAGACTGAAACATTGACTCTTCCCTCAATCTCTAACCTGTTGGGCAGCCTTACAGACTTCAGCCTTACCAGCCCCCATAGACACAACACATGAGCTGTCTTGGTTACTTTTCTCTCATTGCTGAGACAAAATACCCAACACCCAAAATTATGGAAGGGAGGTTTATTTAGCTCACAGTTTGTGGAGGTTTCAGTCCATGATCAGTTGGCTCCAAGGCAGGAGGGCACATGGCAGAGGGCAACATTTCATGGTGGTGGAAGACAGTAAAAGCAACAAGAGCAAAAAGGGAAGAGGAGCAGAGAGAGAGCAAGCCTCTTTCCTTCCCTTATATTGTATGTAGACTCCCCACCTGAGAGTGGGTGTAGTATTCATACCCATAATCCCAGCATTGGACCGTGGATCAATCACAAGTTCTAGAAGCCCGGCGCATGACTGCATGAGGCTTTGTGGGGGCATCTAGGCACAAATCATAATATGAGCTAATTCTTTAAAATTCTCTCTTTTTTCTCCTCTGCTTTCCTCCCCTCCCCTCTCTTCTTTTCTTCTTCTTCCTCTCTGTTTTCTCCTTTTAAATCCTTTTTTCTTCTCCCCCTCTCCCCTTCCCCTCTCCCTCTTCTTGTCTTCATTCTCTTCTTTTCCTCGCTCCCTCTTTCTCTCTCCTCTCAGATTTGTCCTATTCTGAGCATGATAGCATCCAACAGAGATTAAGAATGAGAGGAGACTGTACCTAGGGAGCAAGCTAGGTATATGCATCTACTGTCCTTTCTTCCTTTCCACCGTCAAATCTCAGGAAGTCAGGGACAACATTTGAAAGAAGAAGAATGAGGAAGCAGAGGAGGAAGGAAGATCTGTAATAGCAGAAAAAAGGAAGAAGTAATGAATGTTACATCATTTCTGTTTTTTAGGAGAATTATAAAACTGTTGAGGAAGAAAAAACAGGTTATCTGATTCTAAAAAGTACCAAAGTATATACAATGAAAACTTCCCCTCTCATCACTGTTCTTGTCCTTCTGCCCAGGCAATGAACATCAATATGTGCCAGTGGTGGTGGTGGTTGAAGTACCATTTGGAAGACAGGCACTTAAGTTGCATTTTGGTCCCCTTTTTTGTGCAAACAGTAGCATGCTCCACTTACTACTCTGCACTTGGTCTCACTCACTTGTACAAAACAGACATGACTCCATATCCATAAATGTGGTGGCTTAACTAATGGTCAACTTGTAACATGCAGCTGAACTGAATCAGCATGGTCCTGGGTGTGGAAGGCTCACCTGAGGATTGTTGCCAACAGCATAATAGGAGAACTGCATAGAAAGATGGTGTGCTGTTGATTCTCCTGGAGAAGCTTGTCACGCTGGTTTTCCTGATATGAGCTTGGCTGATCTTACTGTCGGAGAAGCTCAGGTCCTTGCTGTTGCTGAGGATGACTATGGTTCTCTTTGGGGGAGCTCTGGTCCTTACCTCAAGCATCGCTTTCTGGCTCCAGTGCAGATCCCTCAGCCTGCTGGCTCAGATGCTTCACCCCGTTGATGCAGACTTTCTAGCTTCCACCACTGACCTTTGGGCCATCCCATTGGAGATCCTGATACAGACTTGCATGAGACATTGTTGTGGGCTCTAAGCCTCCAGCTGGACTTGTGGAGGACATTGCCATGGGATCCAGGCCCTCAGCTGGATTCTGTCGGTCTCTAGTGTGTGGATAGATCTCCCACACTCTTTTGCATTTGACTCTTCAGGTGAATATTCCTGTAAACTATGAGTCCTGTATTAAATCTTTTCCCTTGTAACCAGACTACAACAATAAGAGAGAACTTTCTCATTTTCCTTTGTAGCCACATAGCCATCTGGACATACCACAGCTTTTTAAATCATTGCACTATTGATGAGAAAATGTTTTCCACTCATTTTTTGTGATCATATTACAAAATAATGCAGTGAACGTCTTTAAACACATCGCATTTCTTAAGTATATAAATGTGTCCTTGAGATAAAGTACTAGAGGTGGAGCATCTGAGTCATGGGATATGCGCATTTATAAAATTGATAGATAATTGACAATATATCATATCTCTATGTGTTTTTCACTGTGACAGTTTATTTTAACACACTAAACAAAAACACAAGAACTCATAATAACTTTCTCTGGGAAAAAATATGACTTGGGTACATGCAGAATTACCTTGATTAACCTTAACATATTTTAGCAAAAAAAAAAAAAAAAGGCACACAATCCATGTAGTTTTAATTTGTATTT
>NW_004955501.1:4316883-4323303 GCF_000276665.1 Chinchilla lanigera
TTTTTTTTTTTTGGTTTTTCTCCAGTACCGGGAACCGAACTCACGACCTTGTGCTTGCCAGGCAGGCGCTTTGCCGCTGAGCTAAATCCCCAGCCCTTAATTTGTATTTCTCTTATTGAGACTAAGCTTAAACTTTTAATTTCCATACTATTTGTATTTTTCTGTGACTTGTCTATTTCTTCACCCATTTTTGTTACTGTTGAGTTGTAGATATTTGCACGTGTGTTTGTGTTTATATCAGCTGGCAAAAGATCTTCATATGGCACAGTTTTTTTGCGGTGAGAAATGCAAAGCATTTTCCTTGCTTTGTCTTTTGCTTTTTGCCTTAGTTTTCTGTTTTGTCATGCAGAAATGTTTTATTCCTTATGAATGGATCAGAAAAATTGAGAAACCCCCTAAAAGACAGAAAGCATATGGAATTAAATTAACAGCATAATGAAATCAGAGAAAACCACAAGCTAAAATATCCTCCAGGAAACTCCTGCTTTAGTGATGGCAGTGATTTGGAACAGCTCCAAGTTCAGGGTCAATGGACCAAAGGAAGAGGAGGGTACCCTAAGGCGATTACAGGTGTATTTAATTTGGAACAACTGGCTGGTGGAATCCTCATCTTGTTCCTCTGGTGCCCAGCAGGGTTCACAGTGGCACTGTCCCACTGGGGGAGTGGCTGGGTGGGTGGGTGGGTGGGGGCAGAGAGGCGGAGTGATGTCCTGGCAGCAAGTAACCTCAGGAGAAAGCGGGGAACTAAACTGCTGAACTCAATTTCCACCTCTACCATTTTCTGGATGTGTGGATAGCACTGGTAAATATGGATGTGTTAGTGAACTTCTTCCAGCTTTTTGCCAAAGTGGTGAGAAGTGAGTTTTCAGTGTAGTGTTACTATACCTTCCAACTTAGCAAAGAGCCCCAGCTATCTTTGAGGAGGATAAACAGGTAAACGTAATTATTTTTAAATAGAGGTCTTTTATTGCACCATTAAAATATCACAATTAAGGTCTTATAATCCAGAATCTTGTTTCTGTAGCTGGTTAACTCTTGTATCTTATTTACTGGTCTGAACTGTAGCCTTTTCAGAAACATAGATACCATCCCAAAGTTTTCTGATATCTTTGTTTTTACCTGTTTGGTTTTTTTTTTTTGTCTTTTTGAGACAGAGTCTCACTATGCAATTCAGGCTGGCCTTGAGCTCACTTTGTAGCCCAGGCTGGTCTTGAACTCGCAACGATCCTCCTGCCTCAGCCTCCCAAGTGCTGGAATTACAGGCGTGCGACATCACACCTGGCTTGTTTTTACCCTGTTGTGGCTTGCTAAATCAAAGCAGTTGAATTTGAAACAAGTTCAATATCATTTTTTTTTTGAAGGATTAATTCTTCTTTCTGGGATTGAGATACTGAACAAACCATACCTGCCCTCATCCAAATCAGGCAGATGTCATTTTTCACACAAGAAACTCTGAATTTTGACCTGAGACCCATTTTCCTGGATAAGGATGTTGCTGGGGAAGGGAGCATCCACCGACCTCATCGTGTGCCAGATCCCCGGTGTGACAGCCACGCTCTGTACGTGACTACAGACCGTGAGAGCGGTAGCCAGTGCCTTTCTGTTTCCCCACTATTTATCAGTCCCGAACGTCTTCTTTTTCTTGCCAGGGAGACTGAGTTATCCACTGATGTGGTTGAAGTCCCTCCATAGGGTTCATCTGGGGCCCTCTGCAGGATCTGTGCATCCTTTCAGAGTGATGTTGACACATTCTGGAACGATGACAGTCTGATTGCTGAGGATGGTTTTCATTCTCACAGGAGATGTGGCAAAGAGCTATTTCTTTAATATAAAATAATGAACAATCTGGAAAAAATATCTAGATTAGCACAGCCCAATAAAATATGATGTAAGCCATATATGTAACTTTCTATTAGTAAAGTCAAACAAGGTTGAAAGAAACATGTGCAATAAATTTCAATATGATGTTGTAACAAAGTATTATCACCTTGCTGTGCAATTGATATAAAAATGTTGATGTTTTACATACGCAGCACCCCTCAGTTCCTCCTGACCATAGTTCAAGCACATGGCAGCTACCCGTGGCCAGTGTCTGCTGCACTGGCCAGTGACATCTAGATAGTCTAGACATGGGAGGTGTGTGAGGAAGGAGGGAAGTGAAGGCAGGTGAATGCTCATGTTTTATTAAGGTTTGATATATAGCCAGTAAGGGTGAAGTGTTCAATAAATACAAGAAATAATGTTTTGGACAAATGGCTCCCCATATGGAAAAAATAAAAATTGTGTTATATGCCATACATAAACATAAATTCCAGGTGGATCAAGGAGCTAGCTTTTTTTTAAAAGATAAAAGTGCAAAGCATTAGAAAAATACAAAAATTAGTGTGAGGTTCTTTTTAAAGAAGACACAAAATAGAGACTCTATAAAAAGGAAAAAAATTGTCAGAATTATCTAAGATAGAAGCCATAATATAAGTTCAGAAAGATAATAAGCAAAGTTAAATGACAGGGGATACAGTAACAGAAATCAAAAACACAAACCAAGGAAACAACCGGCAAAAGATGTAGACATATACTTTAAAACAAATTTAATGGCAATAAATATATAAGATGCTTATCAATGAGGACAATGCAGATTAAACAAGAATGAGCTAATTTCTTTTCCCATATTATCAAAAACAAAATGAAAAGCTCTGACATATTACCTCATCTTTCTCTGGGTGCCACTGGTGGAAATATATATTGGTAAAATATTTGCATGGTAATTCAGCAGATCTATCAAAATTAAAACATAACTTCCTTTGACACAGAGGTTTCTTTTCATGGAGTCTACCCTTTTAAATATCAACCTATGTACACAAAGATGCATTGGCAAAGATGCTGCCTATTACCAGAACTAGTAAAATCAGGGTCTACCCCAACCAAAAGAATGCCCTGGAGGTGCCTCTGCATACCCTGTTGTATAAGAATCCTCAAGACCTCAACTTATTTTCATTAGTTAAGATAGTATATTGTGTAGAAGAGCATAAGTATGTGTATTACTCCATTCCCTAAAATGGAATAAACCAGACACACACACACACACACACACACATGTACACACATGAGGTTGTGTCTCTAAATATGTATACCTGTAAATGCCTACAGAAAGGGCTATAAGAACATACACCAAACTGGGTAGTGGGGAAGAGAGATGAGGGTGTGGTGGCAAATGTTTGTATTTTATTCCAGGTACTTCTTTGCTGCTTGACTCTTTTACAGTGCAAGTGGGTTAATATAATACTTGTAGAGAGAAGATTTAGGGAGAGAGCAGCGTTCGCCAAATGTCCCTTGCAGTGGAAGGGGTCCTTTTCAGAACTTAGAGCCACCCCTTCTACTTCCCCTAGCCAACCGGGCACAGTTCGGTCCAGTTTGTGGAGCTGTCTCTCAGCTCTGAGAGCGCTGGGCAAGAGTGGTGTCTACCCTGTGGGTACCAGCCAGTAGGTGCATGAGCCAGCCTCAGAACGTATGCTTGGAACACCCGTCACTTCCATTCCTCCATGGTCTTGCTCCCACACTATTCCTGGGCGGCCCACACAGTGCTCCCACCCCCTCACCCTGTGGCATCTAGCCCAAGGCTAGTCTATTTTCGAAGAGTAAAATAACAGTTCTGAAGATGGTAAGGTCAACCACTACGACAAGCAAAACCGAGAGTGTGTGGAGTATGGTCATAATTGTTGCCTTCATTTCTCTCAGCCAAGAAACCTCAGGAGGCTAAAGTCAGGGCTTCCGAGCATTTTCACTCTTAGGCTTCCTGGGAAATGTCAAAAATTGCCACTCATATCTTGGAAGGGGAAAGAAAGGACACTTCCTGTGCAGGAATGGATTGGGGGTGGTGTGAAGCCCAGGTGCTCTGCAGAACCAGGACAGAGAGCCCTGAAGCAGTTAAACCCTTCTCCAAGGGTTTAACTGAAGTGTTAGGAAGTTTCCAACTTCAGCCTTATTCAGAAACTAGCATTTGAGTATCAGTGTGAAAGAGGTGAGAGATAAAGTCAGGTGGATGTCAGAGGGAGGAACTCGAGCTCAGGAACAGCAGTGTAAAAGTCCTGAGGCAGGACGGTGTCTGGTGTTCTGCAAGAACAGCAAGAAGCCAATGGAGCTGGGGCTGAGAAAGGAGAAATTGAAGGAGACAAAGTCAGAGGGAAGGAAGAAAGGCAGAGAGTAAGAGCTGCCTTGACAGCTCAGAGGAGCCTTGCCTTTTATTCTAGGTGACATGTAGTATCACTGACACTCTGAAAGCCAGCAAGTGACGTGATCACATGATCAGGCTGCTGTTTAACAGGGTGGCTCTGGCTGCTGCACTGGAACCGACTGAAGGAGGAAGGGAGAAAGCAGGCACACGAGGAGGTACCTGCACCAGACCAAAGAAGAAATAAGAGCTGAGCTTTTCTTAACTGAGTGGCCAGCATCAGAAGTCCCTCGAGAGTTTACGAAAGCGGATTCCTGCGCACCTCTAGTCCCAGTTTTTACTCCTGTTAATTTAGGGGAGGGCCCGAGAATTTGCATTTATAAAATTCCCTGGTAATTATCATACTAGGAACCACTTTGAGAGCCGCTGACCTTTCTGTCATAGCACTTATTATGTCCCAGTGCGAGAACGATGCCCCGCATGAATGTGTACTGAGAACAGGCTCTGGGCCAGGTATGGGGTTAGTGAATGGAGTTCTTGAGGAGGCCTGGTTTGAACTGCTGGAGATAAGTGGTGGTGAAACTTTCAGAGGAAGTGGTCATTAGAGGGGCGGGATTCATTTTAATAACAAAAATAACAGTGTCACACCCTCCCACCGTCTGCCCAGGTGTTTTATTTATAGCTTCTCCAATTAAATCCTGTAAAAGCCTTGCAAGTCTGGCATTAACAACCCTGTTTTATGAATGAAGAAACCAAGGTGTAGAGTGTTTTAAGTGATTTTTCCCAAGGTTCCATAATGAATGGGTACAGAGTCCAGCCAGGCTGAGAGCTCTGTGCTGTTTATAGCACAGAGTACCTGAAGTAGTCATTGCCCAAAGGAGATCTAGAAGTAGCAAAGGACTTCTAGAGGAGGTAGCAGTGGCTGCCCACCAGAAGTTCTTGCTGACTTTTGTGGTTTTTACCATTCCTGGATGGTGCACTATTCTTTGGCCTTTGATTTCTTCCTAGCCGCCTCCTGGAGGACGAGGGACACTTATCCCATGTCCAGGAGCCGATGCTTGATACCTCATGGCCAGCTAATCTCTAAACAGAATACATCTCTCTATAGAAAGAGAAAAGCAAGTTTCTCTCATCAGCCCATCTCTTTTCTATCCTTTCCAGAGGATAAAAATAACTGCCTTGCAGGGCCTCACTGCTGGTGCAGCAACTGCAAGCTGAAGCGGGGTGTGCAGGAGAACAGCTGATTCCCAGAGACCAGGCAGGGGACTTGGTCAGTGTGTGGACTTACCCACAGGCCGACGGAGGAGGAACACCCGGAGTGACGTTCCTGGAGCAAGTCTGCCATGGTGGGAGTCTCACAAAATTACATTACTTCAAAGCCCATCGTAGTGGTCCCTGCCTGTAATTCCACTCTGGAAGGCTTAGGCAGGAGGATCTCAAACTCAAGTCCAGCCTGGACAACTGAGACCATGTCTGAACATAAATAAATAAAAATTAAAAAGGGCTGGGGAGGTAGCTCAGGGCAAAGGCCCTGGGTTCCATCCCCAGTCCCACAGAACAAAATCCAGCTTAACTGGCTGCTCAGAGGTGTGTATCTCCTAATTTTTAGCCTCTTGATGGAGGACGGGGGTAAGCGAAGTAATGATGAGATGTACATACTTCTGCGTGTGTACTCAAGCACAGACACACATGTACACCGACGCAAACACTGGCAAACAGATAGCTCAGGGGCATAGGCGCCTGCCTGGCAAGCACAAGGTCCTGAGTTCGATTCCGGTACCAAAAACAAACAAAAAACACTGGCAAACAGACATGCACACTCTTCCACGTTATTTAGTACTGGGGGCTGTCGAAACCTGGCATGGACCACTCATGAACAATTCAAGTGCAGAAGGGGTATAGATAAGAAATAAAACTTCGTAATGTGTAAAGAAAAAGTTTATTCAAGTTTGCTAAGGTCCTTCTGGAAAGTAAGCATACAAAGTACAAAACCCCCGCGACTGGGTATGAAAATGCCGAAGGTTGTGTCCAGCGTAGGACGCAGGCTGATGTGCATCTAGGTGCCCTTTCTTGATAAACAAGAAAGCACGCTTCTCTTTCGCAACCAGGGGGCAGCTCGCAGGGTCGTTGGCGGAGGTGGGCGTCGGGTTCCTTCGGGCCTGAGGCGGGGAAGGGGGCTCACAGTAACCGCCCAGCGACCGCGACGCGGAGCGATGACGGGACTCGCTGTCTCGGCAAGGCGCGGAGGTCCC
>NW_004955501.1:4324012-4341642 GCF_000276665.1 Chinchilla lanigera
GCCGCGAGAGGCCACGATCCGGTTCCTGCCGCGCTCCCGCCGCCCCGAGTCCCCCTGCTTCCCGGGTCCTGGGCCTCTGTGGCTTTTCGGGTGTCCTCGACCCTCCCTGGGGCTGTCACTCAAAGCCCCTGGAGTTTGTACTTTGAAGGTCGCGTTTGCGACTAAACCGGCAAGCCCTCGCCGTGGTTTGATAGCCCGCTAGGCCACGCCGGTGTGCCCCGACTTTCTAGTAAACCCCCCATCCCAAGTGACAGGGAAAAGTTATAAAGCACGGAGTGTTTGTGGCAGCCCCCAAATCTTGGGGCTGACGAGCATGTTTTAAAATAGCTGATCGATGGCCAGGAAGCAGATCTCCTTGCTTCTGCAGCACCTTTCTGGTGTTTGTTTCTGCGTTCGTTGTAGTCTGGGCTGATCTTGCATTTCCAGGCCACTCACCCATTCGCCTACTTTGGACACGTTTAAGGGAAAGGAGAACACGACTTTGGGTCTTTTGGAGGTTCTTTTTACCTATTTAGTTTTGTTGTTTGGAGAATTAATTTGAAAAGTGATGTTGTTCTGCAGTTGGGACTTTGTAGATTCCAGAAATAACCCCTTGGAGGAAGTCTGGCCCCCAAAGGGAGTTCTTTGCTAGTTGCAGATACCTAGACATTAGTTTTTCGTGTGTTGTGGCAGTGCCTTCTTTTCTGTCCAGAGTGTAGTGTTTCTGAGTGTGTGTGGGGAAAGTTACTCGTAAGTATCCATTCTCTGTCAGTTTTTAGTTTTTTTTAAGGCTAGGGTCTTTCTTGAGGTCTGTTGAGATCAACTCAGGGTTGAAATGAAATTGCTTTTAGCAGACTGTTTAGACATCCTTGCATGTATGGATTTGTAGTCTTTAACCAAAGAATTGTGTGTTTGTGTAATGGGCCATTCTTAATCCTTTTCTAGTCTAGCTGAACTGGCTGAGTTTAGTCTAGCTGAATTAAAACTACAAATTTGCTTAGTCCTGGAACATAAGGAGGAATAGTGGATGCCTATAAATAAATTTCATATAATAGTAATTTGAAATATTAATGTATTATTATGCGTGCTTTTGGAGTTTTTTGTTGTTGCTAAAAGAACTTAGATAATTTGTGACTTTCTTCTCTTTTCTCATCCAGGGGTGGGTAGGGGACAGAGGACAACTAGAGTCTGCCATTGATTGACTGTTTACATATACCCGCACCTGCATGCTTTGTACATGTTACTTCTACTTTTCTGTGACCCAGTGAGGTAGGTGTCATGTCCATTTTAGAGATGAGAAAAGTGAGGCTTTAAGTAAATTGCTCATTTTGACACAGTTAATAATCTTTTTTAAAAAATGAAACCTAGTGTAGACATAGGGCAAAGACTCATGTTTTATTGACTGTAATGAAAGTATTAGGTATGTACAAGTTGCATTATGGCATAGTGGAAAAGAAATCATTGCCAATTAGTACTTGAAATGACGTATTTGTAAACTGGGAACTGATTTTTTATTTGAAGTCGAGGAAGCACCTGATTGATGAGTGCCCAGTTTTTGCCCAGAAATGGGCTGTTTGGGGAGTAACGGGGAGCTTTGCCTGGCCAAATCCCTTATCCACCCCTGGGGTGAGCGGGAGCACTAGCACTAGTTTCGCTAATGCACATGGAGTTGACCTGATAGCAGGGATGTCTGTACTCACCATCCTGCCAGATCAAGTCTTCTTTCTACCCCTCTGGTCTCACTCACAGTCTGTCCTCACAGGAGTCTTTGCCCCCCCTCAACTCCCCCCCCCACCGGAGGGGGGGAACAGCAAGTGGGTCAGATGTTCACCAAGCATCGTAAGTTCTCAGAATACACTTTTTATGGTGTTTATGACTGCTTGAAACAGTATTTTGTACCATATTTTTGAATTGCTGTGGGTCGAATGCATCTTGAAAGGTGCTATGGAGACGTAACCATTTTACAATATTTCTAAGTTTAAAATTACAGTAAGAAACTTACAAATTAAGTTGATAGTGGTATCTTTGTAAATTGAAGTAATTGTGTCTGACATGAGAATAAATTGTTTTAATCCAATTAATACATGGGCATAGTTAAAAAAAATCAAATGAAGCATTAAAAGGCTTAAGACAAAATGCAGTAGTGTCCTGCCTTTGCCCTTTTAATCTCAGGCCCTATTTTCCAGAGTTCACTGCTGTGTCAACTAGTTCTTCTGTTTTTCCCCCTTGTTTTTTACTTTCATATTTCTAAACCAGTGTGGAATAGGCATTTGACTTCTTTGTATCCTAACCAAGCTCTTCTCTAGGAGATATGCTAAATGCTGTTGGTTTTCTTTTTGCAGGAAAACATCTTTTAGAAGGAAACATCAAGTCATCTGTTGTTTCCACTAAGTTTTCTTTTAGAGACTCCTTGGCCTGGAGCCTTCCATCCTCTTGTTTCAGTCTGGACAGTAGGATTTCCCATCCCTCCTTTCCTGTCGTAGAACTCGTGTCTTCTTTCTTTTGGCTTGCTTCTTTTGCCAGCGTGTGTTCTCATAGCTTCCTAAGAAGAGCTGCACGGGAAACCATTATTTGAAGCCTCTGGTGTCTGAATGTATTTATTCTGAATGTATCTATTCGTATTTTGTAGGTTGATTGGCAGAATTTAGAAATTAAATTAGAAATAATGATTCTTCAATTTTGATGGCATTTTCACAGTTTTCTACCTTAACATTTTTAGATAAATCCCAAAGCCATTCTGGTTCCTTTTTTTCCCTTATTTTTTGAAACTCATCTTCTTTCCCACTGGCATTTTCAAGTTTTAAAGCTGTGTGGTGTGTGGTTTGTTTGTTTTCCTTTTTGTTTTGTCTTACTGGACCCTTTTAATCTAGAAACTCAGAGCCTTCAGTTTTCAGAAGTGCCTGTTATTTCTTCGATAATATCCTGCCCTTCATTTTTCCTGTTTTCTTCTTTCTTTGACTCTTGTTGGTTTAGTTATTGAATCTCTTGAAACTGAACTTCAGATTTCCTTATTTTGCCTCTTACTTATTTCTTTGTATTGTTTTTTTTTAAATTTTTTTTAAAATTTTTTTTGGTTTTTCTCCTGTACCGGGAACCGAACTCATGACCTTGCGCTTGCCAGGCAGGTGTTTTGCCGCTGAGCTAAATCCCCAGCCCCTATTTCTTTGTATTGAATGGACCAGGGAGAATTTCTCAATTTTGTCTTCCAAGGTTTATTTTTATTTTTTTTATTTATTTATTTTTTTTTGGTTTTTCTCTGGTACCAGGAACTGAACTCACGACCTTGCGCTTGCCAGGCAGGCGCTTTTGCCGCTGAGCTAAATCCCCAGCCCCCCAAGGTTTATTTTTAAATGTTAATTATCATGTTCTTAAATTGTAGAGTCTCTTTGTTCCATTTGTTGCATTTTATGAATGTATTATCATTGTCTCTGAGGTGTGTGTATTGTTTTTCATTTTTTGATGTTTAACATATTTTTAATGTTTCTTTTGCTTCCTTCAGTGTACTGTATCTGTTCATTTTAGGATTCTTTCCTGCATTTGTGTAGATCATAAATCTAGGTGATCCAGTGCAGAATGAGACACTGAGACAGTGATGGTGGAACAGAGCACATATGTGTGCTGGTGACCTGGTGACTTTCTTTGGAGTGTGGGCAGACTTCATTGGACATCTGCCCCAAACAGCAGGAGCTTTACATCTTCTTTGGTGCTGGTCAACATCTGCAGAAGAGAAACCTCCAGATTCCTCCCTCAGATGTGCTTGGTGATACACTGGCTGCCAGGGTCTGAGTTACCTGGTTGGGGGAGGGATGGAGAGTATCCCCCTTCAGGTTGTAGACTTTGGCAGGTTTCCTGCCTCTGTGATTCATTTTTCTCAGAAAAAGCTTTAGGTCTCTGCTGGACCTGAGCAGCCAACTGTTGTGAGTACTTGCACATTGGCTCCTTCCTCATCAGGCTTGAATTTCAGGTCAGACTTTAGTATGCCTTGTGTGCCTTCAGAGCTGAGCGTCTCAGAGGTCCTGAAGGACAGTGACTTATCCTACAACTGCTTTTTATATCTTAGAAGAGTTTGTTGGGATGGAGGCTTTGTTGTATTTACCTTTCTGTTGGTTCTTGTGGTTTAATGTTTTTGTGATTTAATTACTATCCTTTCAGAAGAGTTTCAGAAGAAAACAAGGATAAAGGATGCTGTGCTCATTCCATGATGTGTAGATGGCTGGGAAAACTGGGCTTTAACTGCTGAAGATGTGTGGTGGTATTTTTTTTTTTTTTAATTTTTTTTTTTTTATTTTAAAGAGTAAAAGAAGGATAACATAATAATGGGGGGGGCTCACCAAATTACAGACAAAATGGTAGGAAATTATCAATGGTTATTGTTTTACATATTGTTATCTACAAGATAGTTTCTCGGGAAAACAAATAGACAAATGATAGTGAGTTACAGACAAAAGAGGTAGGAGATTATCCATAGTTGTTGTACTATACTTAGGTATCTTCAAAGTGGCTTCTAAAGAATATAAATAGAACTATACATGAGTCACCTACTGAATAATCATTCAATAATTCTCAATGGTTGTTGTAGGAAACACATAATAATAAACATGGATCCATTTATGAAATAGGATAGGAACAATACAAACATTACAGAGTTATGGATAGATTAGTAGGAAAATATCAATGACTGCTGTAATACATGGTGGTATCTTCAAAGTGGTTTCTCAGGAAGACAGAGATACACAAGAAGGATCTAACAAGTAGTTACAGCCTAAGGGTTGTCAAAAATCAAGAAAGCTGTCTGGGGCGAAAGCCATTTTTTGTAGCGTTTTCTCTCCAGCCTCCCATCGCATTGGGATCCCACAACCAGTTAGTGTCCTCTCCCCAACTGTCAGCACAGGCAGAAGGAATCCTGCTGCAGACTTCTCCGGAGCTCCACCACAGCCTGTACTGTCAGGGGAAGAATGGCTTCCAGGGAGTCTCTGCAGGTATTGTGCAAGGTCCTCCTGGTTTACAGCTTCCAAGTGGCTCTCGTGACCCCAGTCCACAGGACCTCTGACTCCGTGGGCTTAGTCTGCATTCTCATGTTCTCTGAGTCCTTGTTCAGCAACTGCTCCTCCGCTGGCTCTGGACCTTTCTGGTTCTCAATGGCAGGAGCAAGAGTGGCCCGTTGTATGGCATGTATTCCCAGGGGTTGTTCAAAGTTTCAATGATTCACACACGTCTGTGGGTGGGCAACTGCAGTCGGTGCATGGTGGGCCAATTGTGTCATTGTTTCTCTGTGTCATGATAGATCTCAATTGAACTGCATGGCTCCCCATGTGCCAGGTGCCCTCCCTCCGGGGGCCTACGAGGCAGGAAGCTAGCCAGCTGGAAGACCAGCGCTCCCCGCCCATGGCTCCCTGTGCGCCGGAAGCCCTCCTTCCGGGGCCTACAAGGCAGGGAGTGAGCCGCCGGTCAGAAGACCGGTGCTCCCCACCCGTGGCTCCCTGTGCGCTGGAAGCGCTCCTTCCGGGGCCTACAAGGCAGGGAGTGAGCCGCCGGTCAGAAGACTGGTGCTCCCCGCCCGTGGCTCCCTGTGCGCCGGGGTTGTGGTGGTGTTTTGGTGAGAGCAATATTCAGAGTAGTAGTGATGGTTGCAGTTGCAATTGACAGAGTACAGCTGATGTTTGGCAGCACTTTGCCTCTGTCAGACACAAACCTAATTCCTTTGTTAGGTATAGTGTTATTTTCATCTTGTAGATGAATGCTGTAGTCTGTTTGGAATACTGTAAAAAACCAACTAGGTAGCTTATAAATAACAGAAATATATTTTTCATTGATTTGAAGGTTGGAAAGTCCAAGATCAAAGCACTGGTGGATTTGGTATCTAGTGAGGGCTGCTTTCTGGCTTCCAGACAGTCCTCACTCTATGTTCTCACATGCTGGAAAGGTCAGGCAAGCTCCCTCGGGTCTTTTTTATAAGTGCACTAATACCATTCATGAGGGTCTTGCTCTTAGGATCTGATCACCTCCCAACAGGCTTCACTTGCTTATACCATTGTCACCTTGGTGGTTAGTATTTCAACATAAGAATTTTGGAGGGAGACAGAGATTCAGAGGAAGCAGATTTGGAATAGATCTGTAGCTAGTGAAGTTTCTTGGTAGCCTGAAGCTTCAGGAGTTTTTAATCTCTGTGGTTTTCTGTGTCTCCAGGCTCTGCCTCATTACTGTCATTTACTATTCTTAAGAGACTGCAGTGTAGGCACCCAGTTGCCTGTTTTAATGCTGAGGACCTTGACTCAGAGCCTTGGAACATTTTGTAGAGGGCCAGGCCTTGGCTTGTTCGTCTATAATCAGTTTCTGTCCAGGGTGACAGGTCCTGAGAACGAGGTGCCGCTTATGAATAGAAAAGCAAGAGAAAAAAGAAAAATAAGAGGCAAAATTCTGAGGTCAGGGGACTAGCAGCCTCTTGGACTGAAGCCCCATTACTGTTTTCAGTAACCTTGTATTGAGAAAGAACGAAGGATGCAGCTGGGCAAATGGGAGGATATCAATGGGTTTAGCAAGGACAGTGCAACTCAATTACCACAGAAATAAGACTTGACTGACTTAGCCATCGTGTTATCATTCCTTCAGGCATGTCTCAGCAAAGCATCTAGTATTGACCCCGCGGCTTTCCACAGGGACACAGGTCCTGCAATCATTTCCTTTCCAGCAATGCTTTTGCTAAACGTCCTCCAGAACTGATCATACGGCTTGGTCAGGTCTGAGGTAATGCATTGAAAGAGTAACTATAGAATGTCCTTCTCCACATTGACTCAGTTCTGCTTGAATGTATTCCATTCTGGCTTCCTGTGAGTATATTCAAGGTGAAGAACCTGCAAGCCTGCTGCCGTTTGTTTGTGGTTTTGATTACCGTCTGTGTCCTCCCATGTTCTTCTAATTGATAATTTTGGTAGTACTGAACTCCGCATTGACTGATGCAGTGTCAGTGGTTTGGGAATAAAATGCTGGTGAAAGGTGATGGTGTAAACTGGTCATTGCAACTGTGATGTGGTGATAGTGATAGAGAACTTGTGATGATAGGGACTTGCAGACTTCTGACAATAGACTGCGTCTTTCACCAGTTAGAAATTCACATTGGATAACTTGTATCTCCTTTTAAAAGAAATACCTTCTTCCTCAGCACAGTAGCACACAGCCTATAATCCCAGCACTCTGGGAGGCTGAGGCAGGAGGATCACAAATTTGAATCCAACGGGGCAATTTAGTGACTTAGGATGGATGACACTGTCTCAAAATAAAAATTAAAAGGGGTGGTGATGTGGCTTAGTGCTAAGGCTCTGGGTTTGGTCCTCAGTATCACAATAAGTAAATAAATTCTGTAAGAGTTATGCTTGGTCAGATTTTACTTAAAATAAGTTCATAAATCATTGTTCCCCAAAGCAATTGAGAAAAAAAAATTTAAAATGAAACCAAGTATGATATATTGTGTTGGAAAATGGTGATAAGACTTAGATTTCTTTTCTTGAGGAAGTAAGAATTTTATGTGAGGGATTGTTATTATATATGATTATAACACTGAAATAAGGGTTGTATTATTGATTGATAATGTTATTGTAGTGGTTACTTTTCACTTTCTTTTTTAAAAGATTCTTTCCTTTGGTACTAGGAATTGAATCCAGGGCCTTCTGACTGAACTACATCTCCAGCCCTGTTTAAAATATTAATTAATTAATTAATTATTTGAGACAAGGTCTCACTAAGGCACTCAGTTGCCCAGGGTAAGCTCCAACTTGTGATCTTCCTGCCTCAGCTTCCCAGAATACTGGAATTCTAGGCATGTGCCACCATACCTAGCAAGTAGTGGTTACTGTTGACTTAGATAAAAGTGTTTTTGTAGGTGGGAATAAAGACTTAGAGAGTTGAGAGAAGGTGTCCCAGAAAAGAAAACATTTGGGGCTTAATCTTTATTTTATATTTTGCTTTTTTGAGACAGGGTCTTGCTATGTAGACCAAGCTGGCCTTGAAGTTGTGATTTTTGTGCCTCCATCTTGAGATGATGAGTGAAACCACTTGAAGGGGTAGGATGGATTTGTGAGGGTGTCCAGGGTTTGGCAAAGACCTACTGGGAAGACCTGAGGAAAGGGAGGAGTCACAGAGGAATCACTGTTTCAGCTTTGTGCCGTGGAGCCAAAGGAGCCTTTCTTTTTGAGAGAAGTGGTGGCGTAGGGTGAGCCAGGTGTTTTCCTCCCAGGACCTCTCTTTCCACGTAGATCTCAGGGCGGGTGCTTGGTGGGCAGAGGTGGAGAGGGTGTTCTCTCTGCTGATGGACTGGTGTGAGCTGCTGCAGGGTCCAGATCCCAGGATGCTGGATGCTGAGGGCTAGTGTTACTGGAGGTGGGTGCACACTTGGGTTAGGGTTGGCTGCATGGACACAGCATTAACTTGAGTCCATGTGTTCCTCGTTGGGAGAGCAGGGCTGAAACATTGTGTGATTGTGGGTTTGAGGTTTGGTGGTTTTTTTTGTTTGTTCCTGGTGATTCGGTTTGTTTTGTTTTGTTGTACACATGTGGGGATAGTTCTATCCAGTTATGGCTAAACCTGTCCCCTATGAGTCACATCCTGAACTGACAAATCAGTTCTGAAGGTGCTGCCTAAAATGCTATTTGTGTTTTAAGGCTGACTTTTAGGAACAAATAAAATATGTGTGTATTCATCCACTCTGAATTGTGAAGTTCTACAGTGATATTTCTGTGCTTTTGATGAACTTAATGCTAGTATTCTGAAAAATCTTGCCAGCTATACATTTTATTTTATTTTTTTTGCAGTACGGGGGATCGAACTCAGCACCTTGCGCTTGCCAGGCAGGCGCTTGTGCCACTGAGCTAAATCCCCAGCCCCCCCCCCCCGCTATACATTTTAAAACAAAAACTTGTACATAAAAAAAGCCATTAGCTACTCTGAAATTATATCAAAGGTATACTTTTTGTTATCCTTGTTCATGTAAATCAAGTATAATATTTTCAAATCAAAATGTTGTTAGATTTTATGCATGTAGTAACTTTTAAAATGTTACACACCAAGACAAATGTATGAATATTGCTGAATTACATTATAAACTTAGCAGATGGTTAGTTTTTCCATTTCGAGCAATGACTGTGCCATTTCGTAAGACCTGCTCTCATTTTTATTTTTATTTTTATTTTTGTCTTTTTGAGACAGGGTCTTGCTATGCAGATCAAGCTGGCCTTAAGTTCGCTTTGTAGCCCAGGCTGGTCTCAAATTCACAACAGTCCTCCTGCCTCAGCCTCGCAAGTGTTAGGATTATAGGCAAGCGCCACCGTGCCCGGCTTTGCATTTTTATATAAATTTGAAGCTAGGATAGAAAGCACACAGGTCTGCAGAACACAACTTACTGTGTGTCTCTTTCAGTGCATCAACTGTAGGAAGTAGGTGGCATTGATTTATTTTTTTTATATCAGAACTTGAAGTCACAACATGGTGCTTGCCAGTCAGGCACTGTGCCTCTGAGCTGTATATCCCAGCTCCTTGATCTTTTTTTTTTTTTCTTTTTTTTTAACAAACACATTAGAGGTTCTAAGAAGTTACAGAATTTGCTGGAGATGTCAGATGTATGGAGTTATGTGACTCCAAAGTACATGCTTTCTCTACTGTGCTGCCTGTGAAGATGAACAGTACCCTCAGTCTCTAACAAAATTCAGATGAGGAGTTTAAATAAAATACAGATTCCTAGATGCACCTTGAATAGTTTCAGTTGATCTGAGGTGGCACTCAGCTAAATTTACATTTTGAATGGCATACATAATTGGTTGTGTAGTTTTTCCGCATTTGAACATCTCTGAAATTGGAATTGTTTTATAATCACTAGTGAGTCATCACTTATTTGACAGCTTTTCTTGCCTTAATGGCACAAAAGCAACCCTCTGTTTTAGACTACATGAGATGGCATTATCAAAAGATAATACTGTAACATGTACATGTCTTCTACACATACAGGTACAATTTATTGTCACCGTTTTTTTTTGGTCTGCATATGACTGTCACAACTTCAGAGCTGTAAAATTCACTGCTGGCATTTTTTTTTTTTTTGGTACCAGGAATTGAACTCGTGACCTCAGGCTTGTGAGGCAAGCACTTAAGCCACTGAGCTATATCGCTGGCCCTGGGGGCATTTATTATACACGAATGGTAGTGGCTGTGTAGTAGTGTTCCTGGAGGTATTCCATTGATGGGTGAGGTACTACTGTCTTTAGGGTAGCAGCAATAGCAGTTCACTTTCAGCATCTTAAGTTACGACCACAGAGAAATGTTGATGGTTCTCCACCTTTTCTGTGGCATCCTTGTGCCCTTTCCTTAGAGGCATGGATAACCACATGTACTAAGTTTTGCATACTGTGCCAGGGTTCTTAGACGTTTGGGGACCCCTGATGAAAAAACTTACACGTGCTTCTGAGTTCCTCAACAGCTAGTATCTGTCACATTTTGTATTCTGACCTACATGAACTTTGTTTTTTTTTTTTTTTTTTTTTTTTTTTGGTTTTTCTCCGGTACCGGGAACCTAACTTTGAAAAGTTTGTGTCAAGATAAACTGGGTTGTAAAGTTTGGGGCTTGAAAAGTGCATAGTGGCATGTGTCTCTCTCAGCATCGTTCAGAGTAGCTTTATCTCCCTAAGATACCCTGTGAAGGGAGCATTTATATTCATAAATATTCCCCTTTCAATTTTAAGTGTATTTATTATGGAAAATTTCAGACATTCAGAAGTAGACAGAATAGTGCAATGAAGCTAAATGTATGCATCATTCAGTCAGCAGTTACCAACTCAAGGCCGATTTTGTTTCATTTCTAACCCTTCTAACCTTTCATTTCTAACCTTGCCTGATATGTTGTTGTTTTCATCTTTAGAAATTTGATTTGGGTCTTTTTATGTGTTTCCTGTTTCTACTTTTTGACCAGGTAGAATGCAGTTACGTTTGTTATTCCTGTGCATTTGTTAGCTCTAACATCTGTGCTTGTTCTGGGGTGATTTCAGTTGATTTACCGATCTGCATATCTGTGTGTTTTCTTATTTCTTTGCATGCTTTGT
Organism: Chinchilla lanigera; assembly: GCF_000276665.1. NCBI lineage: Eukaryota > Metazoa > Chordata > Mammalia > Rodentia > Chinchillidae > Chinchilla > Chinchilla lanigera. The sequence continues at coordinate 4,335,073 of NW_004955501.1, forward strand.
AACTTTTTACTGGGTGGCAGGGATTGTGAATTTTACTTTTTATGGAGTTGAATATTTTTGTATTCCTACAGATATGCTTGGATTTTGTTCCAGGGTGCACTTAAGTCACTTGGAAACAGTTTGGTCCTTTCAGATCGTGGAGTCTTGTCTTCCATTCTGGCTGGTGGGAATGTTTGCAAATCTGTGTGAGTGCTAGGTACAGTTGCCTTTTACCCTGGTATGTTCCTGTGTGCCTTCCTTACATGCTTGCAGAATACTGGAGGTCAGCCCCTGCAGATTTAGAATCTCTCTCTCTTCTGCTCTCTTTTCTGGCAGTTTGTGCTCACCCTTGTCTTCTCAGCTGTCTGGTTTTTGGTTATTTTAGATGACAGGATTATTCTGCTCCCTGTTATTTTATCTTGTCCAGAAGCAGACATGGCCAAGAATTATTCTTATTATTCACATCTTCCCTAAAGTTGTTTAACTTATTAGGTTGTTAAAAGAGAATATTAAATCTAATCTAAAGAAAGGTGTTCAAGGTTCCTATATGTGTTTGCATACGCATACACATATTTGTGGGTACCTAGTAGATAACATGGTGTGGGACAATATTGGATTTGGAATCTGCATATTTGAGTTTCCCATCTTTTGCTCTGTGTGGATAGATATATACTATATATAACATGTTATATATATAACATGTTATATATAGTATATATAATATAATAACTGTTCGTTTCTTCATGTGTAAAATAGAATGTTTTTCAGTGTATGTCAGGATTGTTGTCAACACAGAGACTGTGATACATGTGAAAGTGCTACATAATCCTAAAAATAATTTAGTCAGTGGTGGACATTTGCCTTCAATCAGTAGCAACATATACTTATTGAACAATTGTTATTGTGTATACAGGATCTTATTTTAGGGGCTTGGGGCATATTTTTGTTAATAAAGCAAATATAGAAGTCTGCCATCTTAGAACTAACATCTAGAAGAAAGCATAGTGATTTGCCTCAGAAAAGAATTCAGGTGGCCTTGAAACTGAATTCCCAAGACAGCAGTTTGCGGTGCATCCTTTTTCTGGCAGGGAGAAGTGATACTGTGAGTTCTCTGACTCTGAGTTACTGCTGTCCTCTGAGGATAGCTGAGGAAGAGTATGCCCCTCTTTGCAGTCAGCTGTGAAAGACATTGAATGATGATGTCAGGCTGTGACTAAGTCACTCCCTCTTTGTTACAGGGTTATACCTGTGGTACATACATAAGCTAGTTGAAGCTTTTTTTTTTTAGTACTAGGGATTGAACTCAGGTCTTTTACCATTACCTACATTCCCAGCTCTTTTTCATTTCTTGGATTGAGACATAATCTCACTGAATCACAAAGTTGCTAAGGCTGATTTTGAGATCTTCCTGCCTCAACTTCCCAGAGTGCTGGGATTACAGGCATGCAGTACCATACTTTGAGGAAATTCTTTCCTGAGTTTTTCTGAGGTTATGTTCCCTGACCCTGTGTTTGTGTTTAGCTCTCTTTAAAAATTCTTAGAGGTGACTGTGCATTTATCTGAGTCATCCATTTAAAGTCATGTGACCTTCTCTCTCCTAATCCTATACCTCTTCTTCCAAAGGTACCACTGGAAGCAAATCTGAGCACAGCTTTTGTGATGGGTAGCTTTGGCTTTTCATTTTCAGAGATCCAGAATTGCTGTGAAAGATTAGTTCTGAAGTGGAGTCTGTTGAGGAGAGGGAAGAGGAGGGGTCACTTAGTAAGTGGATCTTGTACCTCATAGCTTGCTTGGTCTGTTAGGGCAGTGCTGTTAGCCACGCTGTGAAGTATTTTTAAGAGGGTATTGATTTTGACCACGGACTATGTTTTCTTTCTGAAGTGACAGCGTGGGGAAAGGTGCTCACAGATTGCAGGTGCCTGGCCTTTCCTCAGGAGAATCAGGAGAGTCCTTTGCATGTCTCCTTGCAGTTGATTTCCAAAGCTCTGCGGAGGATCAAAAGGATGGGTCCACTTGCTTTTCCATAGTGGAGGGGCCACTTGGTTGGAAAGGAGGCAGCCTGAAAGAAAAGGCACGGAGAGAGGGCTGGTCGATGCTGTCGTTGATCTGAGCATCTTCCTTCTCCTAAGAACTCTAACCCTTATTCTCCGTGTGTAGATATCTGCTCTCAGTAGATCAAGACACTGCTCTCAGTTCTATCAAGACACGTAAGGTCAGGGAAAAATATCAGACAAAAATGTCGACTGTGGCAAAGTAATACATGAGAAATCTTAGGTCATTTGCAAGATAATTACTTAAGCAGCTGTGGGGCTTGAAGAATTAGGTACGTTTTTAATTGTGATGAATGGTTGCTCTTTTCTTGTAGTCTTGCCTTTGTAACTCCTTGCCTTATGTGCTTAAATGTTAGGTCTCTGCCAATTTTCTAGGTATAGTCTGACTGTATAGCCCGATTTGTTAGATTCTGGTGAATAAACTGTTTTATTTATGCTTATTTCCATAGATTAGAAGCATTTGAAATAAGAACTCCTTATTTATTTTCTTTTAGCATCTTTTAAAGTATATTCAGTGGTTTAATACATTTTATGTGATCTTCTGCTCTTGTTAATGGCTTACATACCACTGAATCTAAAATATCTTGACTAAATGAATTTTTAAAGTTTTGACTGGCATATGGAAACTGGATGATATCATAGGATAATTGTGTTTTGGCTGACATTTGAAAGCCACGATGATATCATAGAATAATAGAATTTTGTGGCTGAGGAGGGACATTAACATCATCTGGTCTAACTCCTTTGTTTCATAGTTGAGAAAATTGATGCCTAGAGAGGGTGATTAATTAATTGATTGCCAGAGGTCACTTCGCTACAGTACTTAGTGGAGACACAAGGAAGCCAAGTTGAAACCTTGAATTCTGCTTTAGTTCTGTCTCTGTATTACTTACTGTTTTCTTGTTTTAACTGATTTCTGACATTTTCTTTAAAATACCATTATCTTTAAAACCCATCTTCGCATGAAGCCAGCCATTCATGGATCTTATAGGCATGTATATACTTGAATAGCTACAAATACAGTAAGACCCTAGTCTGTGTGTAACATGTGTGAGGTAGTGAGTGAGGAGACACACATGTGAACAGTTTCCTAAAGTACATTTTGCCAAGTGGTATAAAAGTGACTTTTTTATAAGGACAAATGATTTGCTGATTTGACAATAATCAACCATAGTAGTAGCCTTAGAAAAACAATAATTAACTTTTTTAAACACTTGGAAAAACTTTTTGAACTGTTGAATTATTACAACTTGAGCTAAAAGGCGAGGTCACACAGACTTAGAATTAAATTTGGATTTGAGACTAGGGAAAATGGATTTTTCTTGCTGGACCCTCAGAATTTTGTGGGAATAATTTTAGTTTTTCATTGTGGGATTTGCATTATTTACAAATAAAATTATGAGTGGGCGTGATGACTCCTGTCTATAATTCCAGCACTCTGGGAGGCTGAGGCAATGATTTAATAAAGCTCTCAAAAATAAAAAATAAAAAGGGGCTGGGGTTGTAGCTGAATGCAAAGGCCCTTGAGTTCAACTTCCAGCACCGCAGTCAATCATTCAATAAAATTATGAACAAATGTCATGCTTGGTAGCAAGAGAGCAAAATTCCTACTTTGCTGGAATTGGTAGTGATAAGTTTAAGTCTGGTAACGTAATTAGATGAGTGTTTTTCATCCTGCCAAAATAAAAATATTCTATGTATCCTAGTGACACAGTGCTCTTACTTAGTGCGTAGCTGTCAGCTTTCATTCTTTTCCCCCTTCCCTCAGAGCCCTTTCCATTCTGCTGACTTTACTTTGCCTGTTTCGTCTTTTTTTTCTGCTAGCCTTCTTTTCAGGTTTGCTTGTGGAGCTCCAGTTCTGTTTTGAAGTCTCCTCTGACTCTTTTTCATAGTGCTTTAAAAAAAAAAAAAAAAAAACTCCTTAACTTTACTGAAACCAGTTTTCTCTTGTGGTGGTTTCCTCCTAATCCTTTCCAGTTACTGGAAGCCATTTTTATTATACTCCTTTCCTCTTGTGGCACAGGGATCAGCCTTTTTTTTTGAGATTATGTTTTATGGCTGGCCTCCAACTCTGAGGCTGAAGCAATCCTCTGCAGTCCCCATGCCTCAGCCTCCCAGAGTGTGGGGACTATAGCTGCATATCACAGCTGGCTTTTTAAAAATAGTATTCGTTGAAGTGAAATTTACGTAATGTAAAATTAACCATTTACTATGTTGTGCTAATACTGTACCACTTCTATTTAGTTCCATTACACCAAACATTTCCATTACACCGTTATTCCTGAAAACCCATTACCTGTTAAGCAATTTCTTTTTATCTTTCTCACCTCTCAGTCTTGGCAACTGTGTTTCATCTCTGTGTATTTGTCTGTTCTGGATGTTTTATATAAATCGGTTCTTACAATATGTGACCTTTTTGTGTGGCTGTTTGTACTTAGTACAGTACAATGTTTTAGAGATTGATCTGCATTGTAGTGTCAGTACTTCATTATTTTTTATGACTGACTAATATTTCATTTTGTATTTATACCACAGTTTCTTTATTTACTTGTTCATGCGCATTTGGGCTATGTGCATATTTTTGCTATTATGAATAATGCTGCTGTGTACACACAAATAGTGGTACTTGTTTTCAAATTTGGATATATAGCTAAAATGGAATTCTGAATTATACGGTAATACTCTGTTTAACTTTTTGAAGCAACACCAAAATATTTTCTGCAGTGACTAACCTGTTCTGTGTTCTTACCAGCAGTGAATGTTGAACGACTTCAATTTCTCTGTGTCCTTATCGGTACTTGTTATTTTCTGCTGTTTTGATTATGTCTATCCTAGTAGGTATGAGGTGATTCTCATTTTGATTTGCCTTTCTCTAATTACAGATACAGTTGAGCATCTTTTTCATGTGTTGTTGTTCATTTGTATATTTTCTTTGGAGAAATGTTTAAGTCCCTTGTCCATTTTTAAATTGAGTTGGTTGTCTTTTTGTAGGTGAATTGTAAGATTTCTTTATATCTTTTAGAGACTAGGTTCTTACTAGAATTTGATTTGCAAATATTTCTTTCCATTTTATAGGTTCTTTCATATGCTTTATAACAGGTTTCATTGTGCGGAATTTTTAATTTTTATTTATTTATTTTTTGTCCTTTTGAGACAGGGTCTTGCTCTGCAGTTCAGGCTGGCATTGAATTCACTTTGTAGCCCAGGCTGGCATCAAACTTGCTGCAGTCCTGCCTTGATCTCCCTAGAGCTGGGATTACAAGCATGCACTACCATGGCCAGCTGATTTTTTAAATTGTTACAAAATCTAGTTGTCTTGGTTACTTCTCTTGCTGCTGAGACAAAATGTCCAACACCCAAAGTTAAAGGAGGAAAGGTTTCTTTCAGCTCACAGTTTGTAGCGGTTCACTCCATAGTCAGCTGGCTCCAAGGCAGGGTGGCATGGCAGAGTGACATTGTGGAGAAGAAACAGTTCGTGTCAAAGCAGGGCAGACCGCAGGCAGCAAAGCAGTGCAGCAGCAGCAGCAGCAACAACAACAGCAGCAACTACAACAACAGCCCTAGCAGCGGGGCAGCAGCAGGCTAGGTATCAAGTGCAGGAGCAAGTGAAGAGAACAGCCTTCTTTCTGTCCCTTGTATTCCATCCAGGCTATCAGTCCTTAGGGGAGGTGGCACTCATACCCAGGGTGGGACACTCTTAATACCACTATTGAACCATTAATCTCACTATCACATCCTTAATCCAGTATAACACAGGGTAAATCAGCCACCTTTGAAAAGCTCTACCTATCACCATATGAGACTTTGGGGAGAAGTCTATAGATACAAGCCACAACACCAACTTATCTACCTTTTCTCATCTTTTGTTCATACTTTTGTTGGCCTATCTAAGAATCTATTGTTAAATCCAAGGCCATGAAGATTTACTCCTGTGTTTTCTTCTAAGAGCTTTATGGTTTGCATCTTACATTTAGTTTCTTGATCACTTTGATTGAATATGGTGTGAGGTAAGGATCCAATTTCATTTTATTTTTTTGCAGGTAGATAGCCAGTTGTCTCAGCAGCACTACATTAAAGTGACAGTTCTTTCTCTGTTAACTGATCTTGACACCCTTGCCAAAACTTGATTAGCCAGAAAAATAACTTTATTTTTATAGTCCCAGTTCTGTTTTCCTGGTCTACATGTCTGTCATTTTGTCAGTACCATACTGTTTTTATTAAAGTAGATTTGTAGTGATTTTTGAACTTAGGAAGTGTCAGTCCATCAACTGTATTCTTTTTAATGACTGCTTTTGCTGTTTAGAACTGCTTTGCAATTCCATGTTAATTTGAGGATCAGTGTTTCCATTTCTGCAAAAGATACAGAACTTTGGTAGTGATTGCACTGAATCTGTTAATCACTTTGGATATTACTGCTATGCTAACAGTATGAAGTCTTTCCATTCATAAATGTGGGGTGCTTGTCTGTTGTCTTGTTCTTTCAGCAATGTTTTATAACTTTCAGGGTACAGCGATTCCATTTTTTTTTTTTTTTTTACAT
>NW_004955501.1:4341742-4343239 GCF_000276665.1 Chinchilla lanigera
GTTTTTTTCTGGTACCAGGAATCAAACTCACGACCTCATCCTTGCCAGGCAGGTGCTGTGCCACTGAGCTAAATCCCCAGCCCCCATATTTATTTCTAAGTATTTTATCTTTTGGATGGTATTATAAATGGAATTCTTTTTTTAATTTCTATTTTATATTGTTCATTGAAGAGCTGGCTCTTTGAACCCATGACTTTGTGCTTGCTATGTAGGCATTATACCACTGAGCAATATCCCCGGCATAGACTTGGCTCTTAATACATTTTATTTTTCCTTCTTTGATTGTTTTGTCTCGAGATAGTAATTCAACATCCTCTTCTCTTGATTTATATGATATTGGTCACCAGACCTCTAGGTAATGATCTTCAGTGACTTTATCCTGTGGCCCTGGTTTTCATTTTTTCCCTTCCTTTGTTCCAGTGGGATATCAGAACCTACCCTGGTTTTCTCTCAGCTAATACTGCTTGATCCATACTGGCTCTTGTTTCCAGGAATCTTTCCAACTGAAGCACTCATTGGAGTGACCACCTTAGACTTGATCCTCTTCTCACCTTCCCAGGCACTCTGTTCTGCTGTAACTAGGCTCTATTTCCTGGTCTCTCAAGAGTTACACTACTGCTGGCTTGCTGTAGAACTGAGTGGCCCAGTAAAGCATTACTAGTAAGTTGCTTCCCTCTCTGCCTCTCTAACTGGTCTGCACTGTCCATTTGACTCCTGGGATGCCTGTCACACCACTCCCTGACAGTGTTCACCCTGCTGTCCACCACCCCTGCTTTCAGTCTGCATTTGATTGCTATTGATACACTCAAAGCACTAATAACTAGTAATAGTTAGAAAAGAGTAATTAGTTAGAGCTTCTCTTCACTGTCTTTTACAATTTTTGTTGTTGTTGTTGTTGTTGTTGTTTTTCTTCCGGTACTAGGAGTTGAACTTATGACCTTGCACTTGCCAGGCAGATGCTGTGCCGCTGAGCTAAATCCCCAGCCCAGTCTTTTACTTTTTTTAAAGATAATTTTTTTGAGTATATGATGAGGAAGGAAAGAAAAAGAGATGAAATTCCAGAATAAAGTATGCTGTTCTCTATAGACTTTATCTCTTTCAAAAATTTCTTCAAAATTCTTTTTATTTACTGATTGTTAAGGTAAAATAGTCTCACTATAGACTACTCAGAAAATATACAATACCATAAAAAAGAAATGTATTATAAAGTATTTAAACATGCATTGTCAATTCTTGGCAAATAATTTTCCAGTCCTTTTTTCTCATATTCTTGTTTGTCTTTATGTATTTGAAATCTTCTGTTAGGATTAAGAGTATAGGTGACACTTTAAGATAGATCATACTTCAGACTCTAGATGCTAAATTTTTCCTGTCTGCCTGCCTCCTTTCAGTTGCCTTGTAACGGTTAGATTATGGCCTAGGGCTGGGGATTTAGCTCAGTGGCACAGTGCCTGCCTGGCAAGCGTGAGGTCATGAGTTCAATTCCTGGTACGGGGG
>NW_004955501.1:4343339-4352030 GCF_000276665.1 Chinchilla lanigera
CCTGGCAAGCGTGAGGTCATGAGTTCAATTCCTGGGGGGGGGGGGGGGGGGGGGGGGCGGTTAAGGCCTACACGTTTTCTGCTCTAGGAAACTGCTTGTGCTTTTGCTTATAGCTGATTACTTTTTATAATTATCTTACGGATTGTTGGAAGAAGATGCATTTCTTGTGGGTTACCATCTTGATGTTTGTATTCATTATAATCATATTAATTAATGGGTATAAATAACATGCTCTAAATGTTTGAACCATAATTGCACTTTAGGTTCCCTTTACATTTTTACCATGTTTTTGTAGGCTTTAAATTTTGATTTAGAGCAATAATGATTCATGATTATTATACCTTCATCATGAAGCAAACTTCTCTGCATAAAATGAATCTTTGTTCCCTGTTGAAAGCACAAGTTTTAGTCACCTCAGTATGTTCTGGAATAACTTTGTTGGGGGAAGAATACTAAATTGATGTGTTTTCTGAGGCCATCTGATAATCTGTTTTCTTTGCATATGATCAGAATTTATCTAGAAATAGAATTCTTTGCCTTCTTCCTGTTCTCTCCAAAACTAAATCTTTATTCCATTTCCTATCATTTTAAGGGTTTCCATGTCACTCTCATTCAGAATGGTGAGCATAGAAATCCAGAAATTGTCTTCTCATTCCAGACTCATTTGTCAGTGTGCCGTGTGGAGAGTCTTTCCTGAGCTTGCTTTTTAAAATGTCCCTTTCAGTACATAGTATTTTGCCAGATTTTTCTTTTAAAAAAAACCTGCATGTTTTAATGGAAAGTTGAAGGGAAAAGGTTTCAATCACTAATCATTTATCGTTGCTAGTATTAACCTTGGTATACAAAAGGTAATGTCTTAGAAAATGTGTTTTTTTTTTTTTTTTATTGAAATTTTTTCTAGGAAAATGAACTTTTTCCTCTAGCTTTTACCAGGCTTCATGGACTTTTAGAGGCAGTAATTTAATTTTTGTTTTAGTGAATTGCTATAAGCCATATGCATATTTCTTTAAACATGTATTTGAAAACAAACATTTTTGTGGTGGCATTTCATGGAAAATTTATGAGAAGAAAAGAAAAAGCATACAGTAAAAACCGTGTATAAGCTGCCAGTTATAATTAACTACTATTAATATTTTTTGGTATTTCTTTTTTTAAAAATGTAACATACAACATGTATATTTAACTTTAATTCACTGGACATTTATTGAACACCTGAAGTAAGCATGAACTATTTTAGATGCTAGACATTTTTGAAGATTTGTTATATATAGTTTGTCCCTGCCTATTTTCATTTAATGTTACATGCAAGGCAAAACTTGGTTCATTATTTATTTATAACAGCTCCACTAGTGGTTCATAGTCTTTTTTTAGTCGTTTATTTTCGTCATTAAAATCTGACTAGAAAAGGGTTGCTCAGTGTGTCACATAGATAAATTTAATTATTTGATTGAAAGAATACAATTGCTTGGTGGGGGTATCGCTTCTTTCTCCTATAAAGAAATAAAAACTGTTGTTCTCTGTTGTGGATGTATTATATGTTTAATTGTTCCTTTGTTGCTGGCAACTTACTTTGTTCAGTTTTAATTATTTTGATTAGTATCTTTGTAGGAAATTAATGTCTATCTTTGATTTCCCTATGATGAATTTTTAGTGTAATTACCAGGTCACAGAGTATAAATAGCTGAATGTAGTAGCCAATGCCTGTAATCACAGCTGCTCTGAAGGTTGAGCCAGGAAGATAGCCAGATTCAAGTCCAGTGTGGGTAAGTTAGTGAGATCCTATCTCAAAACAAAAAATAGAGGGCTGAGGACCTAGCTCAGTGGTAGACCTTCCTGGGGTTCAATCCCCAGTACTGCCCAGGGAAAATAAAGTAAATAGTGTATTTCTAAATCTTTATATATAATGTGCTTGCCATATGCTGCTCAACATACAGTTTTATGTTTAAAGAATTTAAGCATTTCTGTTATAATATCAAATGCACTCCTTACAAAACCCTGAGGATTGCTTATTCACTAAAAATAACAGGATTTATGGGAAAAATAAGGTTAAGAGCAGACCACTGAAGACCTCTGCAACTTTCAAACCACAGTACTAACAAAAGCATAATTGGTACCTTATGAGATAACTTGGGTAGTCCAGTCAAACCACTTAGTGTGGCTGAGTCTGCCACAGAGGAGAGCTAAAGTTATTAAAACCTAAGAAAATGGAAATCACAGGCCTGCATGATCTTGAGGCAGTGTGAATTAAAGTAACTTTGTAAGTCAGTGGGGCTGCCATAGAGGTAGGCGCAGGAGGACGTGCAGCTTGCTGGGATGCTGGAACCATACACCTCTGAAGAGGGACAGTGGGTGCAAATGATCATTTTTAATATTCTTGCAGTAGACCTGCAAGGGGTCTTGGTTGGTAGTAGTTGAGCCCAGTGAGGGTCTTCCTTTCCTGGTGAAAGTTTTAATTCTTTTTCTACACTTGTAGTGCCCCTTGTCTGGAAAAATTCCTATGTGAACTGACACAACTCCAGTGTTATACTAGACTTACTTACTAACCACTTATAAGCTAATCAGTGTTTAGAGGAACATCTCTTACGACAGAACACACTGTGTTCCTGAATTTGATATGTGAAAATGTGAATATAATATTGATAGTTCCTTTGAAGTTTGAACCATTTCATACTGGGAATACTAGTAAAGAAATGTCTCTTTTAAAACAAATGTTTTCAAAGCTTGTTAGAAAACAAAGCTTGTAGTTAGAAAACAACTGCTTTAATGATTGTGTTCTAATTTCAATGTCAGTCTAGAGTATTGAATTTTAAATTTACAGTTTGCATGTTACTGCAGTCCCTAGAATGGGTTGTTTGGGTATGAACGAAGGTTGGAGTTGAGGAATTGAAGGAATATTAAGGTGGATTGGTTTCAAGGACATTGGGAGTCTGCCATGATGAGTCATGGGAGATGAATGTATAGAAATTTTATAAGCTGGTCCCAAACTCTCAATGAATGGAGTAGCTCAGAGACTGGGAAGAATAGAGGGTGACAGTTGATGGCACGATCCTAAAGGAAACAGAACTTCAATGCTCAAGTATTTGAAGTGGTCACAGGGATTCAGTGTAGTGACCACCGAAGGTGGGAGGATCAGCTCTTTGGCTCAACAAGGCCAGGGAAAAGTTACACTTCAGGAAAGAGAAGTTTGTGGAAGTTAGAGATGTGTTAGAGGAAGACAGTGCAGAAAAGGGTCATTTATGGGGGATCAGGGGTGGATGGCCAGGGTGATAGATAAGCATGGCCGCACACGTTGAAGCGTAGGCAGGGTTTAGAAGCCTGAGACAGCTGACTGTAGTCTGTGTTCAGCCTTCAGTTGCTGTGCTGTGGCAGCTGCCTCGTGTGTTCCAAGAGAATGGACTCCAGGGCTGAAGTTTGGGTTGAAAGCACTAGAGATCAGGCCAGGAGCAACGTGGGGAGGAATAACGGGAATAACAGTTGACTGTGTCCTCAAACTCATTTTATGAGAGAGAACAATTTGGAGAACTAGCAGGACTAAGCCACAGATTATTAAAATGACTCCGTGCGTGGATTGAGAATGGGCTTGTATTTCGTTCTTTATTTTTTGTATGATTCCTTACAGTTCTTTCTCATCTGGCTCTTCAGTGGGTTGAATTTGTGGAACCTCTAGATACTCTTGATATTGCTGAACTATGTTCTTGAAAATCTAAGTGCCTACACACTTTTGTTATTATTTCAGTAATAACAGTAAATGTGTTATTTATTAGGAACAGATTTTTAAATTTCTCCATGAAAGGTGTTTAAAGTTTAAATTTGGAAGTTGTTGATCACTTAAGATTAAGCTTTTTCCTAAAGCTTTTTCGAGCTAATTCTAGTGCTGTTTTATGATTTACAAGGTTTTTTTAAGAGAAAAGAGGGAAAAAACTACTGGGTGTTAATAACTCTTTTTTCCTGATTGTTTTAAAAGCTTTAGGTAAATTTTACCTGTACTGAAAGGAGCAGGTTCTGACTGTTCAGTGAGGGATTGAAAACTGTGCACACCCTTGTAACCAGGACTCCAGGCCCGCATCTAATGTCACCCTCACTCTAGAAGTTCCTGGTAACTTTCTGCTATTTGCTAATGACCTGTTTTTCCTGGCTACCATTGATTTGAGCTGTATGGGAATTTGTCTCTTCTTAGATTATATGTAAATAGTATATACTTTGTATTTTCTTATGTCTAGTTTCTTGGACTCTGACCATTCATCCTTGTTACAAAGTCTCAACAGTTATTGTCATTGCTGAGTAGTAGTAGTCTATTGTGTGAATAAAGCACAGTTGCTTATCTGTTCATACCTGCTCAGTGTCTGTTGATGGGCATTTGTGTTGTTTCCAGTTTCAACTACTATGAATAAAAGATCTTTGAGCATTTACACACAAGTCTTTTTGGAGACAGTGTTTTCTTTTGGATAATTACGTAGAGCGGAACTGCTGGGTCATAGAGTAGGTGTATGTTTAACTTCCTAAAAACAGCTAGCTTTTCAAAATAGTTGACCATTTTTACACTCAGGAATGTATGAGTGTCGGAATTATACCACACACTTACCAACATTCAATTTTAGTTATTCTCTTGGGTACTCATGGTTCTCAATTATAGTTTTTGTTTCTCTAATGACTCATGTTTATTGTACCACCTTTTCATGTTTATTGCCCATTTATATACCTTATTGTGAAACATCAGCCCACATCTTTATATATTCTGGAAACAAGTCACACACATGCATGCAAGCTCGCGTGCACACATGTAATGCTTGAAATCAAATCCAGGGCCTTACGCATATCAGGCAGGTACTACACTAAAGAGCTAGATCCGCAGCCCTTAAAGTCTTTTTTTTTCTTAAAAAAATTAACCATTCCCTCCTAAACAAGTTCTTTTTTAGATATGCATGTTGTGAATATTTTCTCCCAGGTTGTGTCTTGAATTTTATTTTCCTAACAATATGAGGGTTGAAAGTTTATAATTTTTCTTTCTTTTTTCCTTTTTTTTTTTTTTTTGTACTGGGAATCAGACTCAGGATCTCATGCTTTGGAAGTCTGTAATTCTAATAAAGGTGAATTTATCAAATTTATCTCATGTATATGTTGTATATGAACTAAGAAACCTCTTAGTCCAGGTGGTGATGATTTTTTTTTTTTTTTTTTTTTTTTTTTTTTTTTTTTTTTTCCGGTACTGGGAATCAAACTCACAACCTTGCACTTGCCAGACAGGCGCTCTGCCACTGAGCTGAATCCCCAGCCCTGGAGACGATTTTCTATGTACATTTTTTTTAAAGAACCTTTATAGTTTCAGCTTTTACATTCCAGTTTGTATCTCAGTCAGATGTGTGATAAATAAGATAAAGGTCTAGGTTTATTTTTTCTGTGTGTCCATCCAGTTGCTTTAGTACCATTTTAATTGAACTGCTATGATGTCTTCATTGAAATTCATTTGGTCTTTATTTATAGGTTTATTTTTGGATTCTGTTCTGCTGATAGCTGTCTTCATATCAGTACTGCACTGTCTCGATTACTATAGATTTTCAATATATTGTTTTATCAGGTCATGTAAATCTGCCAAAGTTATTTTCCTGTTTTCAAGATTGTTTTACTCTTTCTGTTTCATTTTAGAATCTGTTTATTTCTTTTAAAAAAATCTGTTGGATGCTGTTGGAGAGCACTACAAAATGGCTCTGTGGGGCTGGGGATTTAGCTCAGCGGCAGAGCGCCTGCCTGGCAAGTGTGACGTCGTGAGTTCAATTCCGGGTACCAGAAAAAAAAAAAAGAAAAATAAACAAACAAAAAAACAAACAAAAAAAAGTGGCTCTGAGCAGGATTTAATATTTGATAGGTTTTCTCCATTACTATAATTCCTTAAGAGTCGCTGTGGCGCCACCTACTGGAGACTATATGCCGTGGCCAATATGGCACTGGCCCTTAGAGGCCATGTGCTAAGCCCCACCCTTCTTCCCAAAGTGAAATTAGGATTTCCTACTCCCCTTTATGTAATATCCTGTTTCATTTTCCCACTCTCCTACCTAATGCTAGCCTGCCACGTCAGCTAGCCCACTCCCTAAACCCCGCCTCTAGCCTGACCATATTTAACTATTGTTCCCTCAGTCAGGCCCCCAGAAAATCTTTTCTCTCTCTCTCTGTGGTCTTCTTCATGCCCCGCAGTAAAAGCATTTCATTGTTTTATTACTTTCTGCGCCACCAACCAAAATCTATCAGTATTAACCAATTGGCTTTCCGTGTTCACTTGTGAATTTTTCCGAGGCCTAGGCTCCTTATCTGGAAATGGTGGACTCATATAGTAAGTGAACCTCTGTGAGTCACTAATCCCTACTAGAACCTGTTAGTGGTGGATGAAACCAGAAAGCCTCAAAGGACAAGATAAGATCACAGCCAAGGACACCTGGGTCAGATCTCAACTAGATGAAGACTATAGCCTCAGGCATCTCATTCTTCTGTGGATTAACTTTATACCTTAGAGAAGTCTTTGAGTAGTTCTGCCCTTTTTGAGTACACCCCTCCCTTCTTTTGATAACCAAATAAATATGGGCGACCCAGAGATGGTCGAGGTCTTAGCCCAGAGAAAATCTTGAATTATGTGAAAAGGCTTTGATCCTCCTGGAGCTCTGAAATCATTCCATTTGCCTCTTTTTATTTAGCCTTCACCGTACATTCATTCAGGAGATTGCAGACCTGATCAGCCCTCAATAACTAAGGGATATTATTAAACCCATAGGATGTGAGGTGTAGTGGCATGCCCTTGGAATAACAGCACTCTGGTGGAGACTCAGGCAGGAGGATGGCAAGTTCCAGCTTAGCCTGGGCAACATAACCACTTAGCATAACACTGTCTCAATAAGAAAGGCTGGGGATGTAGCTCCATGTGAAAGCCCTGAGGGTTAGCCTCCAGTACTGAACCATATCAGTTAGAATTTTGATTAGGGTTTCTTTGAATCTACAGATAAGTTTAAGAAACTTAACATTTTAATTGTATTGATCCTTATCGAAGGGAATAATACATTTCTCCATTTATTTAGGTCTCCTCTAATTTTCCTGGCTATGTTTGGTTGTTTTCAGTGTCGGTCTAGTCATTGGCAGGCGTATCCACTGTGAGACGGAATAGAAGTGGTAAAAGATATCCTTGCTTTATTTTTGATTTTAGGAATAAGAATTTAAAAATTCATTACTGACGATGCTAGCTGTAAGATTTTTGTAAATGCTCTTTACCAGACTGAGAGAGTTTCTGCCTATGACTTTTTGCCTAAGTTTTTATTATTGATAGGGGCTTTGAGTTTGAGATGTCCTGAGTTTTTTCATAATGTAATAAATTATTGGGATTTTAAATAGGTCAACCCTTTCTTTGATCATGGATAGATATCCTTTTTACATGATAGTCAGTTTGCTAATGTTTTGTGTAGAATGTTTGAGTCTGTGTTCATGGGGGCTGTTGGTTTTTAATCTTTTCCATTAATGTTTTAGGTAGGTTTTTAGTACAAAGTGATGCTGGCCTTAGAAAGAAATGTTCTCTTCTGTTATTTTCTTTCTTTCTTTTTTTTTTTTTCCTGGTACCGGGAATCAAACTCCTGACCTCGTGCTTGCCAGGCAGGCGCTGTGCCGCTAAACTAAATCCCCAGCCTCTTCTGTTATTTTCTGATAGAGTGTATGTAAGATTGGTATTTTAACTTACTTGAATGTTTGATGGAATTCACAGTTGAAGTCATCTGGCCCTGGAACTTTCTCTGTGAGTAGGTTTTTCTTTGAATTTTTTTTGTCGGTTTTAATAAAGGGATTTTCCTGTTTCATATAAATTACCAACTTTATCATAAAATCATTCATAATATTCTTTTTAACTTATATAAGATTTGTAGTAATATTCCCTCTTTTATGTCTGAAATTGGATAATATGTATTTGGTGTTTTTCTTTCTCAAAGGATTTAACTGGGCAACATAACCACTTAGCATAACACTGTCTCAAAATAAGAAAGAAATGGTGGACTCACAGTAAGTGAACGGAAAATTCTCTTGTATAGGTCTTTGGTGGGGGGGATACTGGGGACAGCACCCAGGCTTTTCACATTGAACTATATCCCCAGCTATCTTACTTTGTTTTATTTTGAGACAGTATCCTGCTAAGTCATTGAATTGCCTAGATTGGGCTCAAACTTGCAATCCTTCTGTCTCAGCCCCCAGAGTGCTGGGAATACAGGTATGCCCCACCACTCCTGGCTTGTAATGTTCTTACTACCATATTTGATCAGAGAAGGTAGCCTGTATGATTTTTGGTTAAGAATCTTTTTAAAAATGTATGGACGGTATAATTCATGATTGTTTGCTGTCATTCGTTCATGTCCCATAATTATACTGCTTAAGTCATGGATCTGCCTAAGTATTTGTGTGTTTTAATTTTTTGATTTCTGAGAGAATATAAGTTTGCAACTGTGATTATAGATTTACCTATTTCTTGCTCTCTTCTCTTTTTCGTTTTTTTGTTTTTTTGAGACAGGGTCTGGCCTTGAGCTCACTTTGTAGCTCGGGCTGCTCTCGAACTTGCAATGATCCTCCTGCTTCAGCCTCCCGAGGGCTGGGACTACAGAGGTGCACCACCACACCTGCCTCTTGCTGTTTTTTCCTATTGGTTTTTGGTTCCTATTTTTTTTTTTTTTTTTT
>NW_004955501.1:4357941-4398193 GCF_000276665.1 Chinchilla lanigera
CTCAGTCCGGATCTCCTCTCTGCTGCCACAGTGACTCAGTCTGTAATGTTGGCGGGGTCCTTGTTCACCCGTCCTGCCCTCAGGGATTAGATGGGAAGTACCTGGCTCTCTCCACGCGTTTCAGCTGGGAATCGTGGTGGTGTGCATCCAGCACAGACTCGATCCCATGAGCCCTGCTGCTCCCGGAGAACTCGCTGTCTCGGCGCAAGGTGCGCGGGGCTGGGGGAGCCTGCTCGGCTGGCTCAGAGAGCCTCTGCTTCCTATTTTTGAAAGGTGTTTGTTAGTTGTACTGTAATATCTTTTGTAGTTACTGATGAAATCTTATATTATTTTTTATTACCTAATGAATTTATTAGTATGAAATTTTATAACCTTGAGTTTTATTTCATGTCATGTCAGTACTGTCTCATATACTTCTTTATCTTATTTTATCTTGTAAATAAGGTAATACCTTTTTAAGTTTGATGTGTCTCTTGTAAAACAGCATTTACTTAAGCTGCAGTACAGTTAGAATTTTTTAACTAAAGAAACTTAGATTGTTGCTGTGATCATTCATACTCATTTCCAGTTTTCTTATTCCATTTCTCTCTTCTTCTACCTCCATTCCCTCACTTTCCACCTTTCCCTGCATTTCCATCCTTTTCTCCTTTCTCTGACACCATGACTCCTCCCAAGTGTTTCCACATGTTACATCCAACCAGCAGAGATGGAACCTTTTACATAAGGACCATTGCGTTTGGTCACCTCTGCAGAGAAGGTAAAGCAGTGCTGCTCAGTCCACAAAGCAGCTGTTCCCTGTCTCAGTCTCAAATCTTGTTCTTGTGTTTGATCCAGTTCAAAAATGAGAAAACGGATCTTACAAGTGAAGTACCTGTAGTAAGAATACTTGCTTCCATGTGTACTTGGGGCATACGCCCTATCTTGGCCTCGTGTGGCCTATGAGGGTTCTGACCCATTGTGTAGGCTCAGTAAATGTGAAATTTAAGTGTTTGTCTTCCCTGTCCATTTTCCTCTCTGTAGTGTGGGATACATATGCCATGCATTACAAGAGGAACATCCGGACAGAACTCGCTAATCAGTTCAAGAGAAAGCTACTCTCTGCCTTTATCTTTTTAGTGCTGTCTATTATTGTGGGAAGGGAAACCAATGTGTGGTTCTTCGCTTCTCTGTAGCACTTGCTAATGCTCCTCCCCTTTTGTAAACAGTGAGCGGGGGTCAAGTTCACTTTGTTGGTAGAAACAGTATTTAGCTAGGATTTAGTACTGTTGGTTTGTTTTCCTGTTATGTTTTGGTTATTTTATATTTATTCATAATAATTTGATTTTCCATTTTAAGGTATTATTAAGTTTTATCGTTGAAAAAAACTTTAAAAATTGAATTGTTTTAAAGAAAAATATTAAATTCAGGTTGGGTAAAGTGGTTGGATAGAATTAGGTCAGGAAGGTAGTGTGGAATGAGTGAGATGTACCAGTCCCTTTTGCAGCATTCTCAGGTGTCCTCTTTTTTTTGTGCCATGCTGTGTAACAGGTCCTACCCAAGTGTTTACAGAGCTGTGCTTGGTGCTGAGAGCTGCACCCTGAGGGTACAGTGAGATCTGGGGTGCTCTGCGCCTAATCTAGGCAGGAGGAGAGCATGAACGTGGTTTTACCTGGTGTGAATGCACTGAGCAGGTGCTTGTCTGTCAGAGTGCTAGGGACGTCGGTCTGATGGAAGAAGCAGAGGCCACCTCCAGGTTGTAATAAGCTTTTGAAGCTCTATTCCCAAATTCATGTCAGTTGTTTGAAGGAAAAGGCCTATATTTGTGGCTGCTACTCTGAAAAGCACTGTGCCCAGGAGGAAGTGTGTCACCCTGGCACGCAGAAGACAGGGTGGCTGCAAGTGTTCTGGGCTTAGAGAGCTGCTTGTTCTCAGTCCCGTTCCTTAATCTCTGTCAGTGGTGATAAAACCCATGCCCTCCCGCTTCATCAGACTGCGCATGCATGAGTGATGGGTGATACACGCGTGTACATCAGTGCTGTATTATCTCATTGCATTACTAGTTTTAAATCCCAATGGGTCTGATTTCGAAGATGTTATAGATGTTTAATTATTTTCCCACTTTTTTTTTAGGTCTTGATGCAGAACTTTATTATGTGAGAAACGACCTTATTAGTCACTACGCTCTGTCCTTTAACCTGTTAGTACCCAGTGAGACAAATTTCCTGCACTTCACTTGGTATGCGAAGTCCAAGGTAAGAGTGGTCAGTAGACGCAAGACAGGGTCACTGAGGTGCCAGCGGCAAGGGTGGTGTGGAAGGAGTGAGTTGTCATCTCTGAAAGGGTCAGGGGGTGGTGTGCTGTAACTACCTGGTCTTCTCGTATTTATATTTTGAAAAGTCCTGAGCCCATTCCTCTAAAATGTCTCAGATCCTTTCCAGTGAAGGTGGCCATTGTTTAAGTGATCCACACATGACAAAGTACTCACCTCCACTTGTACTTTTCTGGTGGAATCTGGATCTAGAAAAGACAGTTGGACCTGATGATGACTGTGCTGTTATGGTGACACCTGGTTTTGTATGATGTTGAATTGATAGGTGATATACTTTTGTTCTGAGACAGGTTCTCACTGTGTAGCCTAGGCTGGCCTTGAACTCACAGCAGGCTTCTTGCCTCAGTCTCCTGTATGCTGGAATTGTAGGCCTGAGCCACCATACCTGGCTTTATATCATTATTTGTTAAATCCCTTATTGATGGATATAGACTTTCAGTAGCACTTTACTATTTAAAACAATGCATCCTTTCAGTGCTATACATTACATGGTTTCCTTCACTTCATTTGCTCAGCAAAATTCAGTGTTAAGGGGACGGTGGAAATAACTGGTAGTTCATCTTTTGTTGATGTTTCTACTTTTTCAAAGAATTTTTACTAAACTTTTTTGTGCTTTTGCTAGTGATGATCATAGAAACAGGAAAAAAACTGTATATAAGTATATTGAGGACTTTGTTCAGAAAGTTTTGTGAACCTAAGATATTTTTCTGAATGGTAAATTACCACTAAGAGGTGAAATGTTTCTCTCAAAGAATGTTCATGTTTAAAATTTAAATAGATATTGCCAAATAATTTCTCTCTTTCCTCTCCCAAGAGGGACCAGTGAGTCAGCTTCTCTTACAAAATGAGTGAGGATACATATTTTTTTCTGTTCACTTCTTAACACTGAATACTTTAAGTATTTAATCAGATAAATAAAAGTGATTATATAAATGAGCATGTATTATTGTTGTATATACTCATACATACATTATAGAAATATCATGCATTTTTACAAAACATAGTTGGAGGAGTGATGTGACTGCAGATGAGTTTGCTTGAGTCTTGGGTCCAGCCTGTGTTGTACAGTCTGGAGCATGTCACCTGTCAACACTGTTGCTCAGGTTTTCTAATTGTGCAGGATGTTCATAAGTAGATCTGTTTAGGGCAAAAACAAAAATAGAGAACAAGAGAGCAAATTCATGAGAAATAATTTAGGAGCATTTAGAAATGGTAATGTGGATATGTGAAGTACCAAGATGAATGTGTAGGTAATTCAGGAAAGGTTCACTTGAGAGATGTTAAGCCAAGATAGGTGCCCTAAGCCGCAGGCACCTGAACTCTTAAAAGAAACCAGATTAATACATTTTTAGTATTGTTATGTAATGCTGTATGAATTTATTTTTTTGAATAGCTTTTAATTTTGTTATAATTTTAAGCATAATGAAAAGTTACAAGAAGAGTAGAAAGAATTCTTACAAAATTCTTCCCCCAGATTTACCAGTTTCCAGTGTGCTCTGTGTGTGTGTCTGTGTGCATGCGCGCTCACACGCTCTCCACCTCTGTTCTTCTCCACCTTCTCTCCCCCCCATCTTCCCCTTGAACTATTATAAGAGTGAGTTATAAGTATCATGTCCCTTTATTCCTAAATATTTCAGTGTGTATTTTCTAAGACCAGGCGCATTCTTTATACCATCAGAATACAGTATTCAAAATTAGGAAATTTAACATTTCTGCCTAATCCATTGTATTCACATTTTATTAGTTATCCCAGTAATATTCTTCAGAGCTAACTTTTCACTAGTTGATGTCCTTTAGTTTCCTGTTCATCTGAAACATTTCTGTAGCCTTTGTGATTTTTGATCTTGACGTCTTTGAAACACAAGCTAGTCGTTATGTTGAATGCCCTCAATTTGAGTTGTCTGAGATTTTCTCTTGGTTAGATTCAGAAATGTTTCTTTGGCATTAATAGTACAGAAATGCTGTTCTCCAAGGTGCACTGACATCTGTCTATCCTGTTGCTGGTCTTAACTCTGAAAACCCAGGTTACCAGGCTTCTCTGTAGTAAAGTTACTGCCTTTATAACTGATAAGTAATTTGTGGGGACTTTTTCTTTTTTTAAAAATTTTTGCCTTGAACACCTAGGTTTTCATTTTCATGTGTAAAATAACTCTAGAAATAGAGGTTTCTGGTAGCCCTACTTTCCATCATCCTAAAGGTTTGTCACTTGTTCTCATGGTTAACTAATGGCTGCCAAAGCTTTAACATCTGTCCAGGCAGGAATACTTTGAGAGAACAAGAAAGTCTTGCCTCCATAAAAATGAGACTCCCTGAAAATAGTACATAATGCTTCTTACATCTCATGACCAAAACTTAGCTACATGACCACAGCTATCTGCAGAGGAAGCAAAAAAATGTGATCTTAGCTGGATGGCAATGTGTCCAACAAAAAACTAATGTTCTTTTATTAAAGAAAGACAGGATATTTGGGGGGGAACTGGCAGTCTCTAACTTCCTTCATCAGGAGGGAACATAAGTCTTCAGCTCAATTTAAAGAAAGATTACAAGCAGGCTCCTTGGGTAAGATGCAATAATATTTGTTGTAGAGACTCATCTTTTCTATTTTGTTTAGTACTAGGGGGAGTAAATATTTATAAATCTGTTGTTATGATTTAGACCGATAATAGCCCCCAGAGGTCTGGTACGTTTGGAAGGTGATTGGATCATGGGGACACTGCACTGATCAGCGGATTCATCCCTTAGCTCACTGGGGGCAAGAACTGGAAGGGTGTATTTTCATCCCCACTCCTCCCTTCTCTCTCTTCCCTGGTTGCCATGTGAACAGCTTTCCTCTGCCATGTGTTCTGCCATGCTGTTTCTGTCTTAGAGCCAGCCAACTATGGACTAAATTCACTGGGACCAAGAGCCCAAATAAACCTGTCTTCCTTTAAGTTTCATGTATCAGATATTTTGTTTCAGTGACAGGAAAGCTTTTATACATACCTAGCCAATGAAAATTTCTAAACATTTAATTTAAACCATAATGCTCAATTTTAGTGTGGACCTGGATCTGATAGACCTGGGATTGCCACATACTTGCTGTATGAAGTAGCAGATGTAAGACTTCAGCAGATGGTTAGTAGATTGTAGGTGTCCTTCTTTATGCTTCTCTCCTTCCTCCCTGCCTCCTCAAGGTTCTGTTGGGATGAGCTGCTTCACAGTTACTTTTCAGTGCTATATCTGGCTAAATATTTTTTTCTCCCATTCCACATCCCTTTCAACCACTAGTTTCTATGTCTATGTTTAGAATTAGGTTTCACTTTTCAGCCTGTCAGACCTATACTGGGTGGCCATTTGGTGGAATGTTGTGGAAGAAATTCAAACATTTATAGCGAGTGGCTGATCTTGAATTTCAAGTTCCCTTCTAGCTAGGTGTGTTCTGTGACACACCTTTGAAGCAGAAAAGCTTATTTCCTTCAGAAATATTGATGGTTAATTCTTTGTCACTATTTGTACTTTGGATGTTGACAGTTATAAAAACAAAGAGTACATATATTTTGAAATAGTAAAAGATTTAATAGTGGATTCTAGTCTAGGTATCTCTACTGACCTTGAGCACGGAATAAATATTTCTGGATACACTTAGGAAAAAGAAATGCTGATACGTTATAAAAATGTTTCCTGGACAAATGTACAGGTTTATGATTTGTGAATAAAAAGGCAAAGCAGGAAGTGGTAGTTAGAATTAAACAAAATTAAGCCCTCTTTTACTCATTCCTCTGAATAGGTATAATGCAGTGTTATTATATGGAGTGAGTTTCAGGGCTCTGATGTTGCTGGTAGTGAGTGCTTGTGTCTTAGGAGCCTGTTAAGAGAGGAATCGTGAAAGAGTAGACAGAACGTCACACATAACTATGTTTGGTGGGGTAGTGCTACCAGCATGGTGCGTTTTGAGTCAGGAGAAGGTTGGTAGAGCTCTGTTCTTCCATATTGTGTATGTTATCTGTTAGAGCACAATTTTAAAACTACTGTGGCATCCATCACATATCATCATTAGTGCATATTTGGACTACTGCTGCTCAAATGGCTATTTCTGGTAAGGTAGAAATTCCCTGACTTGTTGGATGGTATCAACATGTATCTATGTGTTTAGGCAGGAGCCTAGAAGAGATCTTGGTCTCCGATAGCTCCTAAATCCAACGGGTTCTTTCTCATAATTACATCTTAAATTTATTTCCTTCTCTCTTGGGACTGCTCTCAGTGCCTCATTCTAGTTTGAGTCTTCATTGTTTTTTTCCTAGATAAGGAAAGTGTTATCTAGATTTCTTTCCACTGGACTGACCGCTTCTGTACCCTTTGCACAGACACTAGGAGCTCCCTGTTGCCACCAGAATAAAGTTCGGATTTCTTAGGAAACCATTACGATCTTGTTCCTGCCTCTTTTTTTGCTTTTTTTAACAGCCAGTTGTTGAGTACCATTTTGTCTGTCTTGCAGTATCTTGAATGTCCTGTGTCCTGTCACTTTGCTGTTGTGTGCTCTGCTAGAAATGCCTTTTACCCAACTAACTCCTGTTATCTCATAGCACTGGTGTTGTCTCTCCTCCAGCTGCCACAAAAGGCTCCAGGTGCCTTTTCCGTATCCACAGTGCCCTCCTCTCTTATGGCTTTCATCATACTCAAAGAATATTGTAAGAGTTGATTTTCTTTTCTGTTCTCTCCCAAATGCCAAGCTACACAGAGATGTCCCCTGAGCTGCCTTAGTAATGGTACTGACTGCAGAGAAAATGGACAGGTGGCAACTGTAGTGCACAGCTCCACAAAGAGAACCACAGAGCAGTTAGTGTGATTCAGACTTGCAACATGTTGCTTTAGAGGAGGGGACTTTCCTTCTTTCTGAAGGTGGGAGACATCGGCAGGGTACATGCGATAGTAGCTTTGTACATGCAAGTTTTTAGATGTTTTACACAGAGATACAGTGAGGTTGTAAGCTTAAAAAATGAATGGAATTCATAGATTGAATATACAGG
Organism: Chinchilla lanigera; assembly: GCF_000276665.1. Classification (NCBI taxonomy): domain Eukaryota; kingdom Metazoa; phylum Chordata; class Mammalia; order Rodentia; family Chinchillidae; genus Chinchilla; species Chinchilla lanigera. The sequence continues at coordinate 4,365,256 of NW_004955501.1, forward strand.
TAAACTAATTTGACAGGTTTGTTTGTAACAGATATAAAAATTTAGGGGAAAATAACCATGTTAACATTACAGTGTTTTATAGTAAAAACCTGGACTACGTATGTGTTAATCTAGCTTCAGGTTTCAGTTACCAGTGCAGCTCATGATTCTAGCTGTATGTCATGGTATCTGGTGATTTTAGCACACTTGACTAGCTAAAATTTATTCACTTTAAAAATTAATCTTATAAGTAGACATTGTATGGACACAGTCCAAATTCAAAAGGTGTAAAGGGTATACAATGAAACATGTCTTTTCCATCTGCTTGATGCCATTGCTAAGCAGTCTGGCTGCCCAGTTCTCCTTCCCTGAGTTAACGGTTGTTGCCTGGTTCTAGTCTCCTCCTGAGGAGATAGTTTGTAAGTAAACGTCTATGTTTGCTTGAGTGCATGTATATTTTAAATAATGTGCTGTGTGCGCTTGTGCTATTTGCAGAGCACTGGACAGTGCTTCCTGGGAAGGGCTCTCTGCTCCTTTGTGTGGAGTTGCATTTTCCTCCCTTTAGATGACCAAATTACACTTCTTACATAGTTACACTTTCCTTTGTTGATCAGTTCGGATGAGAGGAAACTAAGACCCAGATTTGGGGAGAAACTTGTTTAAACTAGCAGTAGGAGCGGCAGAAGCAGGAGGTAGAGATGACCTGAAATGGGAAGGTCATCCAAGAAGGATGAGTTCTTCACCAGATTATTTGTCTTTTGAGATGCATTCTGAACTTTCAGAAGGAAGGTCACAGCGCCCAAGCTCTGACACTTTATCAGAAACTGTCAGTTCTTGCCTTTTAAAATGTTGCCAGAAGATGAAATATTTGCTTCCAAAGATGTTCAGACTCTATCTCTACAGTTAAACATTGTAGATATTTTACCATTAGTTTTCACACATCAAAGAGTTGGGGGAAGAGATAGGGCCTTGTGAAAGAGAATCAGTACCAAAGTTCTACCTCCAGCTTGAAATGCAATTAACACAATGGTCTTTTCTACCTGCTCACTAAAGCTTTTTTTAAGATAAACTACTGGGTGTTTCTGACAGATAATTAGATTCTTCTCTATTTCAGAACATTCCCCAATGTCTAGGAAAGAAATACACAACTCCATCTAAGTATCAGTAGCTATTTTCTGTGACCAAAGGGTAAAAATACACTAAGATGTAGTAGAATACTCCCCCTACCCTTGCTCACCCTGTATCCTCTGATTTCTGGAGTCCTCAGTCATTGTCAAAGACAGTCCATAGGGAGCTTGTCAGAGTTCTGACAGCTGTCCCGGGGGGGCTGGCCTGCTGTGTCTGTCCCCTGTGGAGTGAGGTTTCTATAAGAAAGGCAATACTCTTGAGAATTTCAGAGAAACTGGCTGCGACCAAGTGTATTCACTTTAGATATGTACTGTCTGTGTCCCAACAAGAAATAGGTTTACTCATCAGTTGCCTGTTTGCAGTTGCAATTTATTTCCAAGTAAGGGGAGATTACAAAGTATATTTATTTTTTAGCTTACTCAAATATTTATATTTTCTCTAGTTTCTTTTCTGAAGTGTTTTGACTCATTCTTTTTCCTGATAAACAGATGATTTCAAATTTCTCATTCTAGTAGATTATAAATTCAGCCTGTAAACACGTTTCCTCAACGGGTGATTGAGGAGATGCTTTAAAGATCAATACATGCTAAGTTAGGAAACAGTTGTACTTCAGTAATTGGCAGTTTCTTTTCTGATCCCAGAAACTGCAGCTTAAAAATTGATATCCTAAGGACTGCAGTGGGAGAAGAGAACTGCCTTGTGAATGTGCCATACTGAGACAGTCTCTCAGAAAGGGTGCATTGGTAAGGGGCAGGCTTCCACAGGCTCATCCGTTACATTCCTCTAGCGGCGGGTGTGGCCAAACGAGGCCTTCTGAAACCTCCTGTGCAGCCTGTTTGCTCCACTCCCATTTCGCTTCATCTGCTGGACTCCACTCAACCCAATCTCCCTTCTCTCCCTTGCTGCACTGAGATGCTCTGGTGCTGGTCCTGTCTGCTGCCTGCAGCACTGCAGCAAGGGCTCTTGACTCCTTGGTTGTGTCCTTCCCTGCTCACTTAGGGGTTCTGATTTCTGGGCAGCAGCTCCTCTAGTTGGCAATCACTGAGACCTAGAATAAGAGAGACTCTAGAGCAGGTTTAGCGAAATTAATAAATTTGGACCTGAATCTGTTAAGTTTGAGGGCTGCAGGATATAAGGTAAAAAATGTTTAGTAGGTAATTGGACAGATGTGAGAGATTAAAGGTAAAAGAATAAGAGAGGTTGATGAACCTTGTCTTCTAAGAGAGAAAGACCTATTATTTGAATAGTAGAGTGGATTTTTCCTTGGGACTGGAGTGCATAGGTTGATTGCTATAACGGATCTACCTGGTGCTTAAAAAAAAAAGAAAAAAGGACAGGAAGAACATTGCTGTGTGTTAGTTGAAAGGCACAAGAGCACTGTCTGAGAGTGAGACAGCAGATGGGGAACCAGTAAGGCCTAGGAGGTTTGGAGTGGGAAAGCGCATGGAGAGGGGACCTGCCCTGGGCCTGGGGTCACTGTGTCAGAGCACTTCCAGGATGATCTCCTGCAGGGTCTGACAGCGGGAGTAGTGTAAGGGGCAGTTATAATAACAGTGTTTCCTTCCAAGGGAAAAGGGAGAGGAACAGTTGAAAGCATCAGTGTGGCTGTGTCAATAATGTTGTGCTCTTTGGGGCACAGGCTGTGGAAATGTGAAAATCACTGATCGTGGCTGGGCTGGAGAGGAAAAAAGTAGTTTAATTGTTCACTGCATCCCAGCTACAAGCATAGCCCTGACACGTAAATGTGCTCGTCTTCTCACACATTTATTATTTGTGTGTGATAAAAACACTGCATTTTTTTCCCTTTTAGCTTTTTGACGTATATATTATCATTGGTGTGAATTAGGACACCAGAACTTACCCTTATCTGACTATAGCTTAGTACCCAGGAACAACTTTTCCCTGTCCTCTCTTCCTCCCCTCCCTGCCTCTGGTAATGACCATTCTGTTCTCAGTGTCTCTGAGAGCAACAATTTTAGATGCCACATATGAGTGAGATCATGCAGTACTTGTTCGTTTCTGGGTTATTTCACTTAATGTATTGATCTCTAATTTCATTAGTGTTGTTGCAAATGACAGGATTTTATTATTTTTTAAAGTGGCAGAGTACTCCATTGTGTGTATGTATACCTCATTTTGTTTGTTGGTCAGTTGGCAGACATGTATGTTGTCTTTGTTTTGTGGCCTTGTAAAAGTCCTACAATGAACACAGGAGTGCAGGTGTTTCTTTGTAAGTTTCTTAGAATGCTTTGCTATACCTCTTTCCTCCCACTCTTTTCTCATCCCACTGCCCTATTGCTCTGTCAGTCTTTCTCCTCCACCCAAACCACCCTGTGATCACTGAATGGGAGAAAACTACTACAGATAGTCTTTGTTTAAGGGCCTACTATTTAATGACTATTCAGATTTACAACCAAGGCATGCTGTTCAGAATAGAACCCACAGCTTGAATTTAGGAGCCATCTTTTTTTGTGTGTGTGTGCAATTCTGTACATCTTGTCTGTACAGCCTGTCTTTTTTTTGTACAGTACATCTTTTTTATACAGTATTATAATTTTTACTGATTGTACTGTACGGTACTGTAATTTTATGTTCTATGTTACAGTACTGTACATAAGATTTATGAAAATAGCTGGGCATGGTGGTGCACGTGCTTGTAATCCCAGCACTCGGGAGGCTGAGACAGGAGGTGGCTGGGAGTTTGAGGCCAGCCTGGGCTATAAAGTGAGTTCAAGGCCAGCCTGAACTACATAGTGAGACCCTGTCTCAAAAAAGACCAAAAAAAAAAAAAAAAAGATTTATGCAAATAAAAGCAAACCCAGCAAGTTGGAGATTCTGTGATCATTTCTATGTTCTGAATATTGTAATGTACATAGTATATACAGTTCCCCATTTAGCACCCAATTCATTTAATGACCTACTTGCAGGATGGTAACTTGGTCATTAAACAGGGAATGCCTATATTCTTAAGTAAGATTGCATGGCAAGACAAAGAATGCTAGGAAATACAGGCCTTATTGAAGGTCTTGGTGGAGGCTGCTATTTTGAATTGCAGCAATTGCTTTGTAGTTCAAGCTGTTTCTCCTGTGAATCCTCAGTAGCAACAGGGCCATATTTATTGATATTGTTTGGGTCTAGTAAGCTACACTGAGTAGGCCAGGTAGTGATAGTTAATATTGATATTCTAGGACATCTTAGAGGTCCTTCCTAAATTCTGAACTACTTGAGAGGTAGAAGTCTGAATGGGATCCAAACACGAACTTTCATAGCAGTTGTGTTACTCAGCTTTCTGTTACTGTAGTGAAATACCTGAGATAATGAATTTATAGAGAAAAAAGGTTTATTGTCTCGGTTTTGAAGTTCTAGTTCTAGTCTATGAGGCTCTGACTATAGCTTAGTACCCAGGAACAACTTTTCCCTGTCCTCTCTTCCTCCCCTCCCTGCCTCTGGTAATGACCATTCTGTTCTCAGTGTCTCTGAAAGCAACAATTTTAGATGCCACATATGAGTGAGATCATGCAGTACTTGTTCGTTTCTGGGTTATTTCACTTAATGTATTGATCTCTAATTTCATTAGTGTTGTTGCAAATGACAGGATTTTATTATTTGAACTGATCTTGATTCATGATTTGAACTGGCTTGGGATCTGTGGTAGCACGTCTTGGCAGGAGCTTCTGGTAGAACAACCACTCACCTCCTGGGCAGGAATCAAAGAGGAAGGGGAAGGGGCTGGGTTCTCATAATCCTTTTGGGAGGGACACCCAAGGACTAGGCTCTACCTTGTAAGGATTCCCCCACCGTCCAATAGTGTTACCCTGGGGACTTAGCCTTTAGCACACGGACCTTTGGAGAACAGTCAGCACCCAAATCATAGCAGTTACGATTCTTGTACTAGAGAATTGGCTTAGATACTCTGTGACATTCATGCCTTGGATCTGCTTACTAGGCGTAGGTCTGCAGAGCAGACATGTCCATCTGCAGGCTCCATGGAGTCCCTCAGAACTTGGTTTTTATCCAAATAGAAACAAAATTCATAAATAATTATGATTTGTAGATTGTGTATCTCAACTCCTCCGTGCTTCATATCTGACTGTCTGGAGCTTCTGCCTCAAGCATGCTGGGTAAATGCCCTATCACTGAGCTACTTCCTCATCCCTGGGACTTTTTTGATAGCGGGATTATTTGTACATATGAAAGGCTCATGCACTAATGACCTAATTAATGAAGTCAAACTGTTAAGTGTTCTTTCTGTTATTCCATGTCCATTTTGTTTATTTCTCTCCATCGTACAGGTTGAATATAAACTGGGATTCCAAATAGATAATTTTGTGGCTATGGACATGCCCCAGGTCAACATTTCTGTTCAGGGGGAAGTTCCACGCACTTTATCAGGTGAGATTCTCAAGTCTCAAAGCAGAGTTAGCATACTCTGTTCAATGGTATCTTCCACATCCTGTTTTATAATGATCAGTTCACTGATGTGTAGTGTATCTTCGCAGATACAAAATGTGTAAGTACTGTGGAAAGTAATTTTTTTGTTGGTACTGGGATTTGACTCAGGGCCTTCTAACTGTCTTCTCACCTGTGTTTTTAGCTTTGAGACAGGGTCTTGCTAAGTTGCCAGGCTGGGCATGAACTTGTGGTCCTCTTGCCTCAGACTTCCAGAGTGCCGGGATTATAGGTGCACACCACTGTGTCCAGCTGTGAAAAGTAACTTTTATAAATTCTGGAGTTTTTTTTGTACTGTGTTTTAAGACTGTTTCCTCCTTTCTATCCTTAGAACTTTGTCAGTTGTCTTTTTCTACATTGCTAGGGCACTGATCTCCACACAAGTCCCTGTGTCTGGTGTTGCTCCTCTTGGACTAATTCCCACATCTCACACTGTGGCCCAGACGGTCATTGTACACTCACCTCTGACCACAGGCATCGAGCCCCTCACTGCTTCCTACTTCCTCAGCTCCGTACATTCCAGATGCCTCTGCCTGTGCACTGCATCCTGTGTTATTTACCCTTGCCTGCTGCACTTGGCCCCGCGTTCCAGCAGTTCCAGATTACATGCAGTTTTCAGATCCATGCTTTAGCACGTGCTAGTTTCTGTATTCAGAACTGTCTTTTTTCCTGAGTATGAATTACCCATCCTACGTATTCTACATGATGCAGAATGTGCACAGTCTTTTCCTGCCTTGTTCCCTCCCCATTGTTTAAGTTTTTCCTGCCCCATAGAACCTTGTATTTAACTGTCTTTGAATTGATTGTCAGTGAAGGAGAACCTTTTAGAGCTTTCAGTGATACCAACAGCCAGCTGCGGCACTCATGCCATAGGTTCACCGCCCCTGGATTACGTTATCTGGTAATTCCCGTACTCCTAGAATAGCAGTTGGTATGGAATGGGCACGCAATACTTGTCTGAATAAATACAATAACTATCTTATTTACACCAGTTTAACTACTTTTGAGCTAACTTTTTAGGAAGGATCTTGAAGACAGAGATTTTTAAATAAGTGGAAATGTTTAAAAAAATTGAAAGTCTAAGCCACAGCAGTGTTGTGGGACTTTTCCTGGCATTCTTACATTAAGGAAGCGTAGGAATGCCAATTGATTTTTATAGATTGGTAAAGAAGTTCAGAAATGAGCTCTAATTGAGTCTCTAGTACATTCACACAGATGGTAGAATGATATATTCTGAATTTATAGGAAAAGAATCTTAAAGATTAAGAATATACTCTCTAAAGTTAGTTATCCACGTGTTACATTTTTTATTAAAACCAGTTTCTACTTCAAAACTAATGCTTTTAATTCATAGTTGAGAATTTAAACAGTTTGTTTACAGGCTCATACTTGTTTGTTTCTACAGGTTTATACTTGTTTACAGATTTGTACTCCCTGTGTTTTCTTTAACATGTAACCTTTTCATTAAAGCAGTATATTATTCTTTTTGGTACTGAGTTATCTTCCCATTTATCACGCAGTTTTTGTTACTGTTCTGATGTGACCGAGAGGTCAACAGGGTTTGCTTTGGGAGTCTGTAGCTTCAGTGTTTTGGAATAGCAGGATTTAAGAGACAAAGTGATAAATTAAAATAAGTAAAATTTGAAAGTAATTGTTTCTTTATTTTTCTCTTGTTTGTTTTCCCGCACTTCATATCTGTAATGAATGAAATACTTAATGTCTAGAACTCAAAATGATGTAAAGATCTGGCCTCTCTCAAAGCTGTTTAATTCATTTGAATGTAGTATTTTCCTTTTTTTTTTTTTTTTTTTGTTGCTACTGTGAATCAAACTTGAGACCTTACATTTTCCAGGCAGGCACTGTGCCACAGAGCTATATACCTGGCTTATTTTCAGTTTTATTGCAGCAAAAGTCAATCTAAAATGGTCACTGAGAAGTTTTGGGGGCATTAATGTTGATTTTCAGGAAATTAAAATATTTTTTCTTATTCCTTTTAAACAGTGTTTCGGGTCGAGCTTTCCTGTACTGGCAAAGTAGATTCTGAAGTTATGATACTAATGCAGCTCAACTTGACAGTAAATTCTTCAAAAAATTTTACAGTCTTAAATTTTAAACGAAGGAAAATGTGCTACAAAAGTAAGGAATTTATTTAATGAAATGTGTTTTATGCTGATATGACAAGTTCAGTGATAGTTTGTCTTTTTATAGATTAAATCTTGATTCTAGTTGCAAAGGACAAAAGAGAACTCCGGTAGCTGAAATTCTGAGCTAATTTCCAGAGTTTATAGCAGGCTTCTCACACGCCCTCGCCTTGCTTTCTCAGATCTTTTCACAGAATTGCTGGGATGTGTTCCATTAGGAACATGGAGTAATACTGAAATGACTGAAGAGTTAAAGAAATAACATAAATCTGAGAAGGCCTCCAAGTAACCAAGTGTTACTGTATTTTGTTTGTAAGTTACTTTTATGCAGTCACTGCCCTGAGTTAGACAGAATGTTGGAAGGACAGTCCTGCTCTTTTACAATATTAAGACAGTTACTTAACTTGTCTTGGGCTCTGGTTTTTCACTGTAAAATGTCTGTTATACCTGTTTTAGAGTAGTTTCTTAAAAGTTAATTAAAGTTAGCCTAGAACTTAGAATGTTACATGTAGATACTTAGTAAATATTACTAATTTGTGGTTTCAAATTGTTCTGGTTTTTAAGAAATCACAGTGTATATGAATGAATTCCAGCACCTTAGGTCATGGATTAAAAAATTCAAGAGTTTTCCTTAAAGGTTATCTTGCCTAACCCACTCACCCTAAGATGTACAAAGGTAAAGTGACCTCAGTTTATATGGTAGAGCCGGTTAGTAACTAAGATGGGGAAAGAAAAATCCCTAAACTTACTGAATGGTTTCTGTGTTCTGCTTGCTGAACCTACGTTAACTTCATTTACCCCTTAATAATAGCCCTCAGCAATAGGTTCTCTCATATCTCTGTTTATACAAGAGAAAGCTGAGATTCAGGTGATCTGGCTCACTTGCTAAGGTCAGATAGCTAAGCCATGTGGCCAGTTTGCAGACTGTGCTCTTGGCTTCTTCGTTAAACTGCCTATTAGCAAATTTCCTAGTTGAAAGTTGTGCTGAGTGTTAAGAAAACACCCGAGGCCAGCTAGCAAGTGGGTTATAATGACGACTGTCCAGGTACGTGTCAGTGAAAAAGCCATACTGCCTTTAAACGGACATTTTAACTATAAAATTAGGATCTTTAGCTTTAGTATTTTAGTACATTTTCAGTTTTAGTGTATTTAGTTATATACTTGCTTTCCTGTCATTTTAAAGCTGAAGGAGCCTTTCATATAAGTAGAAGCTCTTTCATATAACCTAGTCATTATGTTATTGCTATGAGGAGAACAAACCCTAGAGAAGTCACCTAAGCTTGCATGGCCAGTCAGTGAGGACATACGACGTCCAGTTCCTAACATCACAGAGGTGGGCGGTGGCTGTACCATAGCGTATCACTGCTAACCGGGTGTGGCCTGTGGCTCCTCCCAGCACTGCTACTGTCTGCCAAGGGTAATGATCAGTTGTTTAGAATGATCCTGTACCTTCTCTCTCTTTTTTAATATGCACATGAAAATTAATATTAAAATTCTCTGTTAGTGTCATTTACTATCCTATTTTAGATTTGTTTTAATACAGCACCAGCCTCTTTATTTGGTATTGTTCTGCTTTTAGTCACTCCAGTCATTCAACCTGTTTTCATCACTCTTATTTTAATATGTGATTCTAATATATTTATTTATGTGGTTTCTCAGATTATGTTTAAAAAGCTGTCTACAACGGAAAATATATCTGTACTGTAAGAATCACTAATGGGTATTACTGCCTAGAAAAAGTTACTTTAGTATGAAAGTTAGAATTATGGCTTTGACTAGTTCTGTTACTCTACAACTCCCAAGAGCCTCTAAATTCTGCTAAGGTACACTGTGACCCTCTGTCAGACAGTATAGGATATGGATTTTTCCAGGTGTCTTGGTCACAGAAAGTGTTTTTCATTGAGTGTCTATAAGCAACACCCTTTGGCTAAGACTGATAGAGACTGATTATTGATGCCTATCAGAATATCATAGTTTTCATTATCTTGCAACAAATGTCTTTTTACTTAGTTCAGGTAATATTCTGATAGAACACAAAACTGTTAGAGAAAATTCAGAAAATGTTTTATAGTATTTAAGGATTTTTTTGGAAAAGAAAGACTCTAAAGTATCTTTTATCTCCTTTTCACTCAGAACTTGAAGAAGTAAAAACTTCAGCATTGGACAAAAACACTAGCAGAACTATTTGTAAGTGTTACTGTATTGCCTCTCTCCATTATTAGGGATTTAAAAGGTGGTTGATTGCGTATGAACATGGTTGCATCCAGCTTGCAGGCTTAGAGTTTCTAGGTTGTCAAATGGTACCTACTACCTTGCTGTTTATTTTCCCGTTTGTAGATTGTTATATAGGTCAAGTGAAACTATTAGAATATAGACTATTTTGAGTCGTAAAAGTGGTACATATTTTATGACAATTAGCCAGAAGACTTACAGAAGCAAGAATTTATATCATGTCTTTTTGACTGGTCATTATTAAAGAATGAGCAGGAAAGTATGTGTAAGATCTTTATTCACAGAAGGTTGAAAAATCTGATGTGTAGCCTGGTTCTGTCCTTAGATAATTTCATCTAGGTGAAAGTGCAAGTTTAAAGATAGTATATTATTTAAACCCACGGAACAGATACAGTTTCGTTTTTTGGTATTGGTTGTGTTTAGATACTATAACGGGCTCTTTTTATTTTGAACATGGACACATGGTACTAATTCTTCTGAGATAGTATTAATAGCAGTATCTTAAAAAGATACTAAATTCTTCTCTTCAGGAAGTAGACTTAAGCATTTTTTGAGGGGAAAATTTCAAGTCCACAAAATCAATGTATGCTCTGATGAACCCCTTTGTGCCCTTCACCTAATTTCAGTAGCCATCATTTTGCCAGTGTCCTTCCCTTGATTACCTCTTCCTCTTCCGGTTAGCTAGGGAGGGTTAGAGTATTTTAAAGCACATGTCATATTTAGTATCATTTCACCCTTAAATGTTCAGTGTAGATCTCTTTCAAAACAATCTAAATCCATAATCACTCATCATGTTCATTTTGATTTATTGCATATAACAGAATTGAGTAATTAATATTCCTAATAGCTAGTCCATGTCCAGATTAACTTGCATCAGAAGCATCTTTGGTTTTTTTTAAATTACCCCTGAATAAAGATTCAGATGAAGCCTTTGCATACTGTTTGGTTGATACATATTTTATATTAATCAGAAAGTAGCCCCCCCTTATTAGTATTTTTTATTAGAGAAATTACATCACTTCTCCATTATGTTTCCCACATTCTGCAGCCTCCCGGTGTCATTTAACATTTTCTCTTTTCTCTCTCCTGTAACTGGGAGGTAGATTTGCCCTTGATTAGATTCAGGAGAGTGTCAACTCTTTTGGCAAGAATAGCTCAGGCGTGGTCCTGTGTACTTCTTATTTCGTCTTTCCATCACCCCTGGAGGCACATAGTATTTGTGTGTGGAAAGTAGACCTTTCTCAAAGGTGAATGAGAGATTGTTTTCTTGTTAGAATACTTCATTTGGATTTATCTCTGAGGAAAAAAATATTTTAAAAATATCACTGCTGTCAAAGTTTACTTCTAAATTTCTGGTGACTTTACCCGCTTCTTTTATGAGAGCAGATTATTGTTTCTTGCAAACAGCTGTGCACTGTATTACATATTTCTGGTCTCAGCTGTCTCTTCCTTGCTTCCTTCAGTCTTCCTTTTTTTCTTACTTAACTATCCACTCAGCACTTACTGGGACTCTGTGATCCACTGGGTCACTTGCAGGAGGCCGAGGATTCAGGTGTGAGCAAGCACACTGTACTCTTGTGGGTGTCTAGTGCTGCAGGGGAGATGGGCGGGGGTGGGCAGCAATAGCAACATACTGTGGCACACTGCACGGGACAGCAGACACAAGGGGCTTTGGGAGTGTGGGGTGGCGGGAGCGTGTCACTTCCTCTGAGGAAGTCATCTTCTGTCAGGAAAGTGTCATTTTATTTTAGACCTGAAGGGTAAACCAAGTGGTGACATGGTGAAGTGTCAAAGTGTGGGAATGGGAGACATAACATATGCAGACCTGGAAGTTGGAGGTAGAATGAGGTGAGCGTGGACAGATCTGCCCAGCAGAACTATGTCCTATGCTCTGCTCTGTGCAGTGTTTGTATAGTGCAGTCACACATGCACTCTCTCTCTCACACACACACACACCCAGCGTGAACAGCTCTGCTGTGACACACAGAAATTCTTGAGAGTTGTGCCCTCACTCAGGCTATAGCCACATCTGGTTGTCCGACAAACTATTTGGTCTTTCTTCTTTAATCTGTTCAGAATTTCTCTCCACGCTTCTGCACTTGCTGCCCTGCAGAGCAGTCCTCATCCAGCACATAATTGCTTTTGTAAGTGACTGCATGTGTCAGTCCTCTGCGTGAAGCCTTACAGTAGTTTCCCATCTACTTAGGGTAACTTCAGATTCCTCCAGTTGTATTCAGTAAGAGCTGTGCCCTGAACGTTCATCACCAAAACGGAGTGGACGTCCAGTGCACCAGCTCTGCTTGTCTGTGCGCCCCCGCTCTACTTGCCCGTGTGGATGCGTCTGTCTCTGTGTGCTTCTTCTCCGTTTGCTTCTCTTCATGTGTCTGTCATTAGATTATTTTTCTATTGCTGAGCGTTCTTTCTGCATCTTTTAAAAATAATATAAAGCTGTATATAATTTAATCAATAGAGACTTTAACAGCAAAATAATTTCTGGTACTCTGAAAAGATCTGTGCTGTCCAGCATGATAACTACTCACTGTATGTGGCCTTTTAGCTTTAAAAATGTAATTAAAGTGGAATAAAATGGAAGCCTCAGCTTTGCTGTGCTGGCTCCGTTTCAGTGTTACGTTGCCACAGGCGGCCAGTGGCTGCTGTGGGGCAGCTGCTGTAGGAAGTTTCCATCTCTGCAGAAAGTTCTGTTGGGTAGCATTGCTGTGAGTATTCCGTTCACTGGTTTAATTTTATGCCACTTGTGAATGACTGTTGTGCTTATTCACCAGAAAATTGTATTTAAAACTTTTTTAGCCAGGCATGGTGACACATGCCTTTTATCCCAGCACTTGGGAGGCTGAGGCAGGAGGATCGCTGCAAGTTTGAGGCCAGCCTGGACTACATGGTGAGGCCCTGTGTCCAAAAAACACCAAATGACAAAAGCAAACCTTTTAAAACTACAGCCAAAACACCAGAAAATTAGGTGACCATACACCACCACCTGACTGGTAACTGATCTTACTAAAGAATAAACACGTGAAGTGGGAATCTTTTCACAAAGAACAGGATACTGATTGTGTATTTTTATATCAGAAAGCGATCAATCATGTTTGTTTAAGACGCTTAATGTGTTTTTCATTTTTGTTTCAGATGATCCTGTACATGCAGCTCCAACCACTTCCACTCGTGTATTTTATATCAGCGTAGGGGTTTGTTGTGCAGTGATATTTCTCGTAGCAATAATATTAGCTGTTTTGCACCTTCATAGTATGAAGAGGATTGAACTGGATGACAGGTATCGTACATTTTTGGGAAGGGAAGAAATAAAATTTATTTGCATATTTATGAGAGTCCAGACTCAAGCACAGTAGTGTGGGAGGAGGAGGGAAGGTAATACGGAAAAATGAGACATCCCAATCACTACCTTTCTGTTGTCTGATTTTGTTTTTTAATCTTTTAAAGTTTGTGAAGCCCAAAATTCTGATTTATTTCTTGTCAGGTGAGTTTGCATTTCTGCCCCCCAAAATACGACTGTGACTGTGCCGCAGACCCCTATTGCCATTTAAAAGCAGTCCCATTTCTTCTAGTTCCACCCCCAGTCATTCTCTGTCTGCCCACTCATCCTTCCAGGAAATGTTTATTGAATGACTTTAGCCATTGATTTCTAATTGTTGGTTTTCAGTGTGATTTTAACCATTCATTCTCAGAGTGCTTACTTGTTTGGGTCCTGAAGAACCTTTTAACATACACCAGGTCTTAGGTCCCACCTTCCTTGAGGTTCTTACATAGTTCATGTAGAATGGTTTGGGCATCAGTACTTTTCTTAAAGCTTCCTGGATGATTCTGAAGTACAGCCATTTTTAAATACACTGGCTAAGATGTTAACTGAGTGTTGGAAATACAAAAGTTAATGATATATTTCACAATGTCAAGGATTTTATCTTTGATATTAACCCATAATTACAAGAGTTTATAAATTTGATGATTGTGGTATGTATTTTAGAATATGGGAATATGAAAGATGCTTCTCCTAATCTGAGTGAATCACAGATGGCAGGAAGGAGGACATCGTAGTCAGGACAGATGGGAAGTAAAAGCATACTGCTGGCTGTGTTTGTTTTCACAACCCGCAATTCTCCTTCCGCCTCCGTGATTCCCAGTTGCTGACGGAAGACGTTACCAGCTTCATGACTTGGGTGTGCATCTTTCTCCCCTTCTCCTTAATGCCTTACTGTACTTTAGTCAGGTGATTGCTTGCTCTTTATGTTTGCCCTAGACCCTGTCCTTCAGGACTTCTTTCCGTACTTTCCTTTTGCCCACAGATTTCCTTCTGTTTCCAGCATTCAGACCAGTTTTTCTGTATCCATCTCTCTCCTCTCTGTCTTTCCTTTTGGTGCCAATTATTCTACTTTTTCCTTTTGTAATGTATTGTGTTTTTGTCTTACACATCCTGCTAGAATGTCAGCTCTTTCCACGTAGGGAGAAGAAGGTCTTATTGCACAACTCTCAGCCTTAACGCAGTTGCATAGTTGTACACGCAGCAGGCAGACACATTTGTGGCATAAATAGGAACCAGAGAACTGGCTGGCTGTTCCCCCTAAGTACTCTTTGTGTCCACTGTGTTAACTTCCCGTACTTGAGGAGGAGAGAAGAGAAGAGTCTGAGGGTGGTGTGGAAGTTAGGTTAGACTTTACAGGGGAAGAAGTGGCATTTGGAAGGGACTGAGGGGGAGAAAAAAGAAGCAGCATATGTGTAGGAATTTGAGAGAGGGTATAAGTAGAGTACGAGAGTCGCTAAAGAAGATAACTTAGAAGTCAGTCTTAATACACCCAGAAAATTGCATTTTTCTTGAATGCTGTGTGTATGTGTGAGGGAGGGATGGATGGAGGGAGGGATTGAGGGAGAGAGAGTGTTGTGCAGGTTTTTTTTCCTAGATTCCAGGGAGTATATACCTCTGCCTGCTGAAATAGTCACCACCCATGAATTGGTGTCACAGTTCTCTCTAGGTTTCAGGCAAAAGGTTTTCTAGACATTGCCTCAGTAAGAGGAACTTACATTACCCCTTGTTTTTCAGCACTCAGCCTAGCATGAAAAGCATAGCCTGTGGAGCTCTGTAGATCTCTGTTTGAAGTCTGGCTGTTCATACTGGCTTTATGGCCTAGATAGAGCAAGTAATATAGCCTCTCTCTGTCCCAAATCTCCCCACTTGTAACACAGAGGAACACACTTCCTTAGGGACGTTCTGAGGTTTTAATAAAAGAATACTCCAAGCTCTTAGAGTGCAGACCTACATTTAGTAAGTGCCATTATTAACAGTTTTTCTTCTCAGCAAGTTGCACTGTGCTAGTTATGATTTCTTCTCTAGCTCTTTCCTGTCCTACGAGCAGTTATTTACAATGTATCAAGCCGGCTAATAGTGGTCACCAAAAATTTCCTATCCGGTAATATAGTAGCTTTTAAGACATATCCACTGTTTCTCAATCTGCATGGGGGCTACTTACTGTTCTTATTTTAAAGACAAAGAAACAGGCTTAAAGAGATTAAATAACTTCTTTAGGCTGAACTATTAGGTCCAGTCCAGGACTGGAGAGATGCATCATTGTAATAGGTGTACTATAATAACCTACTGTTGTAACTGTATGAAGCACCAGTCTCTGTCCCAGGTGCCTTACAGTCATTAATTCCATTATTCTTCACAACAGCTCTGTGACATTGAATAGAACCCATGGTTCCATGCAGTTCCCTGGTGGAGGGCTCTCCATGTAGGTCCTCAGGAGCCAGGCTCCTGTTGTATAGGGAACTCCTTCAGAGTCAGAGAATGAAACTGCCTGTGATCTTTCATGCCAGGACATTTGGAGCCCACAAGTTTGGCTTTCCCTGTCCCAGCATTGCAGATCGATCTTTTCAGTCTCTGTGTCAGCGGGGGGTGTCTGTTTTGGACAGGCAGAGTCGCTTCTCACATTCACCCTAAAATTTTCTCCCAGAGAGCCTGATCTCCAGCACACCCACACTGTGTTTGTGACCTGGAAAGCGCACTTCTTTTTTGTGGGTTGCTTGAGCTTGTGTTTTGGAAGGATCTTCATGTTCTTTTTCTGTTTCTGTTATCTCTACCGCCAGACTGTCCCTGTCATTCCTAGGGACAAAAACTCATTTGTTTCTCTTCTTTTCTATATTCAGTGTCTAACAGAGTATCTGACACACAGTAAGGTCATCAGTAACTGCTGAGTGAAGACTGACTACAGGAAAGCAAAAAAAAACGGTTTCTTTACATGAGTAATTCTTTGCCTTTTTCAGTATATATTAGCAACTCACGTTTAGTTTATGTTTTTCTCTTCCGTGAAAGCATGGTTTTCTCTTATATTGATTAATTCCTTGCTTTCTGAGCTCTCACTGGGGCTCAGTTTGATCCACTTGGGACTTACTTTGCCACACTGGCTAAGTGCTGGGAGGGCTGAGTAAGTAAGACACTTCCTGCCCTCCTAGGGATTATAGTCTTTTTTGTTTTTCTAATTTGGATGCCTTTTGTTTCTTTTTCATTAAATTTTAACTTTTATTAGTTTTATTGGTACATTTAAATGTACATACTGGTCATACTCATTGTAGAAAGTTTATACCTGTATGTGATATATCTTGACTCCTCTTTTTTTCCCAATCCCCTCTCCTCCAGCCCCTCTTCCTTACTTACAAAGCTTTGTTTCCATTTTATTTTTCTTTTATAATTCTTTTTCCCTTCCTTTCCCCTTCCTTCCTCCCTAGTTCCTCTTTCCTTTTGAACAGTTTCTTCCTATTTCACAATATCTGTTGTGCATTTTGGTCCTTATTTACTCTTTCGGTTTCTCGTACCAGGGAGACAGTGCGATATTTACATGTGTCTGATTTATTTCATTTCAGTGTGGTCTCAAGGCGCATCCATTTACCTAGAAATGTCTCACAAACAACAAACTCACTGAGAGAGAAATTAGAGAAACCACACTTTTTACAATAACAGCCAAAAAAATGAATTACTTAGGAATCAATTTAACAAAGGAAG
The DNA here is from genome assembly GCF_000276665.1 of Chinchilla lanigera. NCBI lineage: Eukaryota > Metazoa > Chordata > Mammalia > Rodentia > Chinchillidae > Chinchilla > Chinchilla lanigera. The sequence goes on from NW_004955501.1 coordinate 4,382,209, forward strand.
TAAAAGATCTGTACATTGAAAATTACAGTACTCTGAAAAAGGAGATTGAAGAGGATATCAGAAAATGGGAAGATATCCCTTGCTCATGGGTAGGAAGAACCAACATAATGAAGATGGCCGTATTTCCAAACTTGTTACACAGATTTAATACAATCCCAATCAAAATGCCATTAACATACCTCACTTACTAGAACTAGAGAAAACATTCCTAAAATTCATTTGGAACCAGAAGAGACCTAGAATAGCAAAAACAATTCTTGGCAACAAAGGCAAAGCAGAGGGCATCACAGTCCCAGGCTTGAAATTATACTGTAAAATTACTGTGATTAAAAAGAGCAGCATGGCACTGGCAAAAACCCAGACCTGGAAGAGACTAAAAGATGCAGAAACAACTCCAAACACACTCAGCCACCTTATCTTTGACAAAGGGGCAGAACAGCTTCACTGGCAGAAAGACAGCCTTTTTAATAAATGCTGCTGGGAAAACTAGCTCTGCACATTTTGAAACTAAAATGACCCATGTCTATCACCATGCACTGAACTAGAGTTTATAGTCTTCTAGGAATTAAACATGCCATCCCAACTGGAATGTAGAGTAGGAAACTTTGCTGTATTCACTGCTACATCTCCACCCCCAACACTGCACGTGGGGTGTAGTAGAAAGTTAGTATTTGTTGAATGAATGAGCAAATAATTGAATTACCTAGAAAAATAGGAATTATAATTTAGCACTTTAAAAGAGCATCATGATCTTTGCCTAAGATCTTAGGTTGATCTTAAAGCAGGGTTAGTATCTCTGTAACTGATCTTATTGCTTGTGAAAACCAAACTCACTCAGGCTGGTCTTAAACTAGTAAGTGTTAGCAGATACACATTTTAAACTCCCTTTCCATGTTCCGTGATACATCTATGAATCTATGAGTTTTAATAGGTGTTGGGTAGGTTCCCCAACTACTCCTTGCCTCTGTGACAGCAGTGTTAGTTTCCAAAGCAAGTTTGTTCTGCCTGCTTAGCATAGTGCTTTGCTTATTGCTGATTTTCTCCTCCCTCTTCACCTGGCACCTACTGAATGAATGAAATTGATGTAGATACGCTGATCCATAGCTCTTGTGACTGCTCACCCTGTTGTGAGTAATTCTGAGGTGGCACAAGAGTGCCACCTACTGTTGAGTTAATGGGAAGAAATGGGGTCTTTGCATTTTTTCAGCCGTCAGTAGTGTTGGTTCCAGGTAGTGTTTTAGCTGTGCTTTCATGTGCATCATAAATGTTAGCCTCACAAAAATCTCCTGAGATAGATTTTCTTAATTCCATTTCGTGGGAGAGTCATCAGAAATCCTTTATTTCTTCTCACTTTGAGGATGGTAATGCTTCTCTCCCATCACGGAATACTCAACTTCTAACAACTGATTGCTGGTCTGTTTAGTAGTACTCAGGCCTGGGAGATTTACCGTCTACAGTCAGTACCGTTACAAGGATTGAAGATGGATCATCACAATGAAAACGGTAGTAATTTCTAAGTGTATATTGGAGAGTTGGGCACTGTGGCTTTACTTTTAATAATATTTCACATAATCATCTTAACAGACTTGTCAGGATTTAGTATTATATTTCTGTACATGAGGAATTTGAGGCCCCAAAGGGTTAGAATAGTTTGCCTAGGGTCAGACAGCTGCTGTTGGTGCTGGCAGTCTTCACTTGAAGATTTACGTTTCTGTCTTTGTAATGCACTGCCCCATGCCTACTACATGTGTGACTCAGATAGATCAAGTCTTGAGTAACTACCATCCTTTAAAGTTCTTCTAGGACTCATCAGATGATGCAATTTGTGATAGTCTCATTGTCGCATAGTATCTTCAAGGTTGCTGAGGAAACCGCTTACTACAGTCTCACAGGAGGTAGATAATCTGAAGTTATAGCCAATTTTACAGGAATCTGTATTGAGCATTTCATTAGACAGGTAGGCATTTTCAGATATGTGGTGTGCTGAGCAGGATAGCTTATGTATAGGTGTGCTCCAGATATTTGCTGGAGGATATTCGTGTCTTAAGTTTTACTGTGACTTCTCCAGAAGTGTTTTAATTATAATTGCAAATAACGGATTGTATTATTAATGATAAAAAGACTACATAGGGGCTTACAGCACTCATTGCCTGGATGTTATTTACATTTTTCAGATGTATGTATGAGCTCTTGGAATTGATAAAATATAGATTCATATATAAAAGTTGCAGATTGCATAGATGCTTTGTCATTATGTGTTTTTAAAACCAGATATTGCAAATATAGCTGTCTGTGGAGTGTGGTCAGTTAAAGACTTTGCATCTGGAACGTTGGAGCCCCCAGACTCTCCTAATCCTGTTGCTGAGAGTGGCATGAAAGGCCTGTCCTGCCGTCTGACTTTTGGTTTTGAAACTGGGTTCTGAACCCAGGGGTTTTTGATACAGGTTCTTGCTAAGTTGCCTGGGCTGGGCTCAAATTTGCAGTCTTCCTTCTCCATCTCCCAGAGTGCTGCGATTACAGGCTGCACCTCTCATGCCCAACCTCTGCTTTCACTCTTCATGCTAAGTTTCTGTGCTTCGCTTTTCTACTACTGCAGAATTACAAGGGCTGAGTCACTGAGACAGGAGTACGCCAGAGGGAGACTTTAGATGAATTGTTACCCACTGAAAAGACAGAACATGCTTGGCAACCATTAGCCTGTAGTAGACACAAGCACAGGGTTAGCAATTACTTGAGCCTACCACCTTCTAAATCTGGTTTATTTGGGAGAGTGCTGTAGTGATCCACGTACTAGAGATTTCTGTGAACATTTGTAATTTTTTTCAATTTTCATTTTTTATTAGTACATATTTCCAGGACATTTTCCAATCACATTCCTTATGGGGAATTGTAAATGTACGGAACACACCTGAACTGTTTTCTTCATCCCTTTCCTCTCCCGTCCTTTCCTTCTTCCTCCATCTCTTGATTTCCTTCTTATTCACAAAAGATCTATCTCCCTATTTTCTATTATCTGTTTTTTTCTTTGCTCTTTATATTTTGGGTTTCTCATATATGAGAAACAATGTGATATTGAGCTTATGTGTCTTACAGCAATGTGGTTTCAAGATGGATCCATTTTTCAACAAATGGTGTTTTTTCTTTGTTATGGCAGAGTAGTACTCCATTGTGTGTAAATATCACATTTTCATTATCCATTCATCTGTTGACAGACATACAGGCCATTTCCAAGATTTAGTTATTATGAATTGGACTGCTATAAAAATGGGTATCAAGTATCACTGGAATATGAGAACATCTATCAATTCTTTAAAAAGTGAGGTTTGGAAAAAAAAACCAGCTTATATGTGACTTAAAAAAACTTGAACCAGATATACTTCTTCTCAAGATCTGATCTTAGTGTCCTTTGATTTGATTTGTTCTCCCTCATCTTTTGGCCACTTGATTTGGAGCCCTCATTAAAAATGACCTGATGGGCTGGGGATGTAGCTCAGCGCCTGCCTGGCAAGTACAAGGCCTTGAGTTCGAGTCCCGGTACCAAAAAAAAAAAGATAAAAGTGGCCTGTCTGTCTACTTTTCTAGAAAGTGGTTTATTGAATAGTATGGGCTTTTTCTTGAGAGGTGATCCATAGTTCCCTGCCATATCTTTGAGTGCTTTAGGCCTGGTGTCTTGAGGACTAGCACCTATATTTCTGAGTGAGCTTGGTAAAATGACCTGGCTTGATGAATTTGGAGGTAGAAATGAAAGAAAAAAAATGGAACTATACACAGTGTGGGAGATTGAAGTTTCCATATGGAACATTGTAATACAGAGATCCACACATTATTACAACCTCCAATCAGGATTTTCAGTAGGTTGTAATGCTATGTACATTTTGTGTGTATGAAAAAGAAATTTCTCATCGAAACCAACTTGTCAAATATTTCTCTTTTAAAAATAATTTGCAGCATCAGTGCCAGCAGTAGCTCCCAAGGGCTGTCTCAGCCATCCACCCAGACGACTCAGTACCTGAGGGCCGACACACCCAACAACGCAACACCCATCACCAGTAAGAGTTAATTAATTCTAACGTGGTTACCAGTGTCCTGTGGCGGGTTAGTGGCCCTTCGTGTTTAGTGTACTTGTGGGACATATGTACCATGTGGGTGTGTGATACCTGACTTGTGCAAATTAGAGTTTTTGTTTTTATTAAAGCAGTAATGAAATATTCTAAAAATTGGAATATTAATTGTAAAGCTTAATTGCTAGGATTAGTTTTACTTTGAGGAGATAGCCATAATTATATTAAAGCCTTAAGAAATTAATTCTGTAGACATTTAGAAAGAAAATTTTCAAGTAGTTCTATAGAATAAGCTGTTCAGCTGCATAAGCACAGAGACTTTGGGTTTCAGTGAATTAGTCGATGGTCTGATAGGCCATGTAAAAATTTTACAGTTTTCATTTGTTTTGTGCTGGGATTAAACCCAGGCCCTCGTGCATGGAGGTGTTCTGCCACCAAGCTATATCACCAGCCCCTACAGTGATTTCTCATCATACTAGGAAGCTAGCTGCCATTGGAAAATTGAGAACATGGGACTTAATTTCCTTTCATTGAAAAAGATTTTGATGAATGTTTTTCACACACTTCAATATATAGATGTTTGTGGAAAGTAAGTCCTTTTTAAATTGTTGGTTGACAAATTTTTGTATATCTGATATGTAACGTGATTGTCTTACTCTTTTGTATTGCTGAGACAAAATACTGAACACCTAAAGTTAAAGGAGGAAAAGTTTATTTTGTTTTACACTTTGTAGAGGTTCCAGTCCATAGTCACCTGGCTCCAAGGCAGGGTGGCCAGGCAGAGGGGAAATAGTTCATGGCAAAGCAGGGCATGCAGAAGGCAGCCATCAGTGAAATAGCAAGCAAGAAGTGACAATAGCCCTCTTTTTGTCCCATATATTCTTTTGTGTGTTTTTTTGTTTTTCATTTTTTTGAGACAGGGTTTCACTATGCGCTTCAGGCTGGCCCTGAACTCACTTTGTAACCCAGGCTGGCCTCAGACTCACAGTCATCCTCCTGCCTCAGCCTCCCAAGTGCTGAGATTATGGGCAGCACCACCACGCCCAGCCATGTCCCATATATTCTATTCAGGGTGGGCTCACACCCAGGGTGGGGTTTCCCATTGTCCACATCCAGAACTATGCCAAACCAACCAGTAGACTAATTTAGTAATCACACATCCTTGATCCCAGCATCACACACTTAATCCCAACATCATACAATCTAGATCTAGCCACCTCTGAAAAGCCCACCTACAACCTCAAGAGGCTTTGGGGGGACATCTAGATAAGTCCTAACAGTGATGTTATGATACATGTGTACACTGTGGAATAAAACAGTCAATTCTTAGAGTATAATTTACACATAATGAGGAATTAGTTACGTACAAATATAAAACAACATAATCATCAAATAAAGAGTGGGCCAGAAAGCCAAGGGTTATGGCTTGATTCAGAGGTACCATTTATTAATTAGGATCTTATAAGCAATTACCTATATTCCTTGAGCTGACATTTACTCTTAATAAAATAATGTTAGGAATATCTGCCCACTCCCCAGTGCCCCATTGTAGTTCTCAGTACTGCTTCCCATTCCAAAAAATAAGAATTCTGTGGACCGATGGCTGATTCCAGGTCTGGGACAAGCTACTAAAGACTTGAAGACCTCTCATTGGCCAAAGGTGGAACCATTAAAGAGAAAGAATAGTAACTATAATAGATGGAAACATACAGTGTGTAGTATTTTATAAATTTGTATTACTCTTTTAAAAATTGCTCATTGTGAGAGACAACATTCTAACTACTGGCTATATGAACTATATTTCAGGGTAAACAGATACTGCTGATTGATGAGGGACAATGTTTCTTTATGGGAGATTCCGTCTACTAAATGTAGAAGGAATGATAGAATTAGAAAATCCCATTTACAACCTCTAACAAATTACGTCATTCAAGAAAGATCATGAGTGATTAAAACCGTAGGAATAAAGGGATTTAGGGAACTTTACCACTGAAGAACCAGGTCACCCCCTAAATCCACTGATGAAGCATTAGCCTTGCCAAAAGCAAGGCAGCTGGGTGTTTCATACCCCAGGCCGGGATTTGCAGCCTGTGGAGTGTTCTTGCTTTTGCTTTGCCAAGCCCTCTGGCAGCCAGTGATGGTCACTGCATAGGTGCATTAGTTCTTCAGGCATTTTTCTTCCCGGAATCACCAAAGCTAATCAGTAGGGATATCATTCCAGGTTGTGTTTGCTAGCCTGGATCTTCCTTTTATCCTAACATGTTTTCTTGCATTGAAAAGTTTAATTTGAGGCTCTGTATTTTATTTTTACTGTCATTACATTAAGAATAAATGGGAATTAAAGGAACTTAAATTTTAATTTCACAGTGGTGTGACCACTAGGCTGTGGGAATATTAGAGTAATCATATTGATAATTACTTGGCTAGAAAAGATCTTTTTTTCAAATATGTCTTCATTTGTAAAATCTTTTTGTTATATGACTATATTAAAACATCTTTCAAGAGAGAAACTGTCCTGGGGGCATTAAATTATATTCTGTAAATCGAAGTTTGTTTCATTTGGCTGAGAAGCATTTGAAGTGATGGTAGTAGTAGTATTTTTAGCATTATTTTAATTGTGTATTTTAACATTTGGGAGTAGTTTTGTGGGAGGTAACAAAGCATTTAAGGTTTACTGTCCTTTACATGGAGCTCTGTGGTTCATGTGTATGCCTGCTTTCTTTCAAGGTTTTAAAGGAAGCTGGACCAATTGACCCCACTACCATAATAAGGGTATTTATATTGCTTGGTTTGGCTTTGTTGGCTCCTCAGGTTATCCTACCTTGCGGATAGAGAAGAACGACCTGAGAAGTGTCACACTGTTGGAAGCCAAAGCCAAAGTGAAGGATATAGCAATATCCAGGGAGAGGATAACACTGAAAGATGTTCTCCAGGAAGGTACTTATTATCTCAAGATCAGTTTTTTCAAAGAATGATTTTCACTTTTCGTTTCTTTAGATTTTAACGTGTCTTATACAGCTTTGGTGCATTTCTTGATTTTCAAGTATATGAAAGCATATATATGTGTTTGATACCTTTAAGGTATATTTTATATTTTGTTCTTATTTAAAATGATCACTATGTAGAAGTGGTCTTTGAAATATTTTAAGCTTTTTCTCTGACAGATAATGTAGGGGTTCTTCCAGGTGAAATGGGGCTTTGGAGTTAGACTCAAGTTCTAGTTCTAGAATTTATTACCTGTCTGACCTTAGAGAAGTCATTTGATGCCTTAGACTTCCAGTTTCCTCTTCTATAAATGTAGACTATATTGTGCTATATATAGTAGTCTTCATAGTTCTTAGACTAGTTAAGAAGACTAGATGAAATGATGTATATTACATGAGTTAACATGTAAGAGTATTTGATAGATAATAGTACCTTTTTCTTCCCCTCTTGCTGGTCCTGATTTTTGAGTTTTAAGGTATTTATTTAGGGAGATGCTCAAAGATGGGGACAGAAATTAATGATGGAATACTGCATTGAGCTTTTCACATTGAACAAAGAATTACTTTTTTTCCCCCTGTTATAGTTCAGGTTAGAATGTTGTGGGTTCTTAGGAGTCCTTCTATTGTTGGGGATGTTGTAAGCAAATCATAGCTAAAGGAGGGACTTAAACCTTCCCCAGTGCAAATGGTCATTAATGGAAGTGGGTTGGGTTTTTTTTTGTTGTTGTTGGGGGGCTTAGTTTTCACTGTATAACTACCACTTCTGTTTTCTAAGTAACCAGGTAGCTTTTCCTGAAGAGTCTCAGAAGTGAGAGACAACGGTTGACTATGTTTGCAGCTTCTTTTGGCCTTTAAATGGGATAATATAAGTAATTTATTGTGGTATAATTTGAGGAAAAGAGGATATTCAGAAAGAGTTTTTCTAGATATTACCAGGACTATAATAGTTTACTTTTTTTTTTTTTTGGTACGTGGAATTGAACTCATGACTTTGTGCTTGCCAGGCAGGCAAGGCACCACTGAGCAACATCCCTGGCCCAGCTTTTAAACTATGCTTATTTCAGAAAAGAAAACATGGCTCATTAACATCTTAAAGAGTATTGAGATTCACTGGACATCCGATAAGTACAAATCAAACATGAGTTTCGTGCCACTTTTTACTGTCAGATTGGGAAGAGTGAGAGATAGATAATATCCAGACTGACAGGGTTATGAGTACACATCACTGGTAGGAATATGAATTCCTGTGACATGGTGAAGTAGAAGTACTTCAGTATATGTTCCCACCTCCGTAAGATTTGTTTTTAAACATATGTAAAATGCATGTTTGGGAATATTTTAAGTAGGGAAAGAGGAGACAGGATAGGAGCTTTTGCAGTGCTGTTTGAGAGTTTAAGAAGCTGAATGGGACAGCAAGGAAGACCTTAAAGAGGAAGACACTGCTAGGCCAGGATATCGGCTCTGACAGTGGATTGACCAGCGCGTTGGAAGATGTTTATTCAGCTCCATGCAGATTGTCTGAAATGAAGATTATCTGACATATTTCTCTCTCAAGCACCCAAGTTACTTGGGCATCAGAGCTTCACTACCGAGTGTGGCAGACATTAAAATAAGCCTCCTTTGTCTTTCCGTGTCTTTTTTTGTTTTGTTTTTTCTCCGGTACCAGGAACCGAACTCACGACCTTGCGCTTGCCAGGCAGGCGCTTTTGCCGCTGAGCTAAATCCCCAGCCCCAATAATAAGCCTCCTTTGTGTGTGTGGATCTGCAGCAAAGCAAAACTATTGCGGGCTTTTTTTTTAATTTGTGAAGAAGGGAGAGTTAGAATTATTTTGTGAGAAAGAGTGGCACAAGATTAATTTTCAATGATTATCTCTTAAGAAGCTTTTTTTAAGCGATTAAAAAATTGCTAATAACACCTTTATGTCTCTCCATAGTTTTTGGTGTTGTTTTTGTTTTGTGTTGCTGGGAATTGAACCCTGGCCTTTGCACTGAGATATGTGCCTCGCCCTTTTTCAATTGAAACAGGGTCTCACTCAGTTGCCCAGTATAGTTCATTTTTTAAGTTATTCCTTTGCCTCCAAAAAGATAATAGTTTCTCCTCTTTAGAGTTTTTAGGAACACATTTTACCAGTAACCTGTGGGACCACGCAACTTGTGAGACCTTTTAAGTAGAGAGCAGTAGAATGACGGGAATCCAGGGTGTCTACATCCAAGACTTGTACCCCTCGAGGCCTCTCTGCAAGTTACTTTTTAAAGCTTTGCGCTAGTACAGAGGAAATCTATTTTTCTTCAGCATTGGTCTGAGTCTAATTTTAGAAATTCAAATGATTTGGAGCTGCAGTGTTCCTGGCTATGTTATTGTTTTATTTAGGATAATTGAGAAAAAATTCTCATATACTTGGTTTAGTTAGATATGATGTTTCTGAAAGCAGGTTAAGACATTTCATAGTTACAAAGGACTTCTAACAGTTGTTCAGTGTTAACAATTTGTGTCATTGTGCTTTTGGGCTGGAAGGATGTTACTGATCACATGTACTGTTGTATTTAAGTTTTGTCATGACGCTGTTTTATACTGTAACGAGATGAAGGCTATTGTATGATCTCATTAATTACTATTTTCCTTTTAGGTACTTTTGGGCGTATTTTTCATGGGATTTTAGTGGATGAAAAAGATCCAAATAAAGAAAAACATACATTTGTAAAAACAGTTAAAGGTGGGTTTTTTTTTTCTATACTATTTCTATAATGCTTTCCTATTATTGGCTCATACCAGTGAAATTACGTCAGTTTCTCAAAGTTTTCTGGACCTTATAAATTAGTCTACGTTACTTTACCTTGGATGAGGCTAACTTTTGAAGAGATTTGGATTGTCCTCATTAGGTATAGAAAATAGAAAGCTTTATAAATTAAGATACTAAAGAATTACTAGTTATTATGTTGACTTCCAGTTAAATTGCATCCACTAGACTTCATTGTTGCTGTAATTAAAGGAAAAATCCTATGTTAAAACTCTTTGGAGTCCAGGCGTGGTGCAACTTGCCTGTAATCCCAGCACTCAGGTGGCTGAGGCATGACTGTCAGGAGTTTGAGGCCAGCCTAAACTACATAGCGAGACCCTACAGCAAAAGCAAATACACAAAGTGATAATAGTAACGAAAACAACAAAGAACAAAACTCTCTGGTACCATCTTTTCCCTCCTTAAAGACATTGCCATTTGTTTTTCCGTCCCAGTATTGCAGTCTATAAAGAAAAATATTAGAATTATTACCCTCAAGCCCCCAGTACCTTAAGTAGCTAGGCATGCTGCCTTTCAGTCCTCCTCCCCTCTCTTCTCATGCACTGTATGGTGTTCCAGAAAGTGCATGTGTGTGTTTCTTGGTATACTTTTGCAGGTGTAGCTGGAACACAGTTGGACTTGTTGGCCCAACAAATATATACATTTGAATTTTTAATAGGGCTTGTCAGATTGTTCGCTAAAGAGCTCTGATTTGTATTTTCATGGTCAGAATATCTGCTTTCACATAAACTTTTGCACTACTTTTTGGAAGGTGATGCCTAATTTTTTGTTTGTTTTATGTAAATTACTCAACTAGAGATTCCCTATCAAAATACTACAGTGTTATTTATATACAGCTTTTTCCCTTTAGTGACTCTTAAAAACTTTTGGAATTTTGGTAATGTGCCACTGATATTTGAAGGCTTAAATAATTCTTAATTTTTAATTTTTTTTTCTTCTAGGGATTGAACCCAGGCCTTCATCCTGTATCCCCAGTTAGTTAATTCTTTTTATTTGCTCATTTTGAGAGTAAGAAAAATGTGGTAATATATAGGGTGCTTAATGTCTCTCATTGTCCAATATGGTTTGAGATTACACAGTACTAATTTCTGAAAAGCAAATTAATACTTAAAAGGCAAAAGTTGAGGGGAAAAATTAAGGTCAGTTTTTTGTTTGTTTGTTTTATCTTTTTGAGACAGTCTTGCTTTGCAGTTCAGGGTGGCCTTGAGCTCACTTTGTAGCCCAGGTGAGTCTTGAACTCAACGATCCTCCTGCCTCAGCCTCCTGAGTGCTGGGATTACAGGTGTGTGCCACCACACCCAGTTTAAAGTCAGTTTAAAAAAAAAAAAAAGTCAGTTTTGTGAGTAGGAGGTGACAATTTTAAGAGGTTTATAAAGTTAATAAGAACTGTGTTTCTAAATTTACTTAAAGGACTACTTGGAAAGTTGAAGGGTTTATGTTTATTGTTTCTAAAATGTTAGGTTGTACCAATCTAAAAAAACTTTGGAATTTAATTTAGCAGATTTCTTATTTTAAGGCTTCTACAAAAATAGACTACAACGCACAACCTTTATCTTTTTAAACAAATGATTTAACTTAAATCATTTAATATTTGTTTTATTCACCCACCCCTTGACAGCCCCCAGACAATAAGTTATCCAACTAATTTTGAAGGATAATGTACATATTTCCTTTTGTAAATGTAAAATTTGAACCATAAACAGCTGCCTTTTGTTTTCCCATTTTTTTAAAGAAAGGAAACTTTTCCCCTTAATTCTAATATTTCTTCTAGGATTATTAAATACTCTGTGGATGGCTTTGAACTGTGCTGCTTCTAATTTGTTCTGTATGAATCTTGTATTAACAAAAAGAGGTTTCCATACAGAATTGGGCTGATTTAAGACTGGAAGGGGAAGAAAAGGAAATAGAAATGATAAGAAAATACAATGTGAATACTGGAACTCTTTTCCAAGATAAGGTTTCTCCTTCCTTGTATACTTGAGTTATCGTTTCTTGGCTGTTTCTCTGCCTTACTGTTGTAATTCTAATGTTCTTTCTGAGCTGACGGAAATGAGCGAAAGCACAGTAAGTCCTTAGCCAGCATGTACTCGGTGTTTGCGTAGGGATAGAGAGGAAGTGCACCAGAGTTCTGGCTCAGAATTGTGAGTGATATCTCCATGTGATTGTCTCTGAGATTTGTTCTTTTGGAATGTTATTTTTATTTTTTTTAATTGAAGCTACTAGAGCTGACCGAGTTCCTTCACAATCTGTGTGCTTTACTCCTTGCAGGATTAGAAGTTCTTTGTAAAATGGAGAAGACAGTCTTTTAAAGATCCTTGATTTTTGCTTTTAGGCATAAGCAGGAAATTGGAGATTAGCTTTTTAAAATTTTTAAAATTTTGTTTAGACTTAGCAGATATTTCAGTATAAATTTCCAGGGATTGAAATTGGAAAACTGAATCTTACATAAGTATTACGAAAATGAATTCCATGAAATAAATGAATCTGTTTGGGATTATTGGCTTTAAATTCTTATTTTTTTAATAGTTGGTATGGGCTGGGGATTTAGCTCAGCGGCAAAGCGCCTGCCTGGCAAGCGCAAGGTCGTGAGTTCGGTTCCCAGTACCGGAGAAAAACCAAAAAAAAAAAAAAAAATAGTTGGTAAATTTTTGCAGTTTTAGAAATAAGGCTTTTCCTTTATTGTTTTGTGTTTCTTTGTAATCTTTAAAATGTAAGTTATTTTATAGTAACCTTCTGGATGTTGAGGATGGACCTTTCGCTATTTAAAATTAAAAGACTAAGCTAGACTGGGAAAGAAAACCAAGAAAATCAATTTTCCTTAGTAGATATTTTTTCTAGAGTTAAAAAATCTCTTAGTTAATCCAGTTCAGTTGAGCCTTGCTTAATAAAACATTCTTATCAAAATTAAACTTGAAAAAAATATGTGTGAAATAACATATCCTGAAATGAACCTTTTGTTGGTCTTGGATCCCCTTACTGGTTGAGGAGAAGGTAAACTCATAAGTGGGTGGGACTTGCCAGCTGTTACTAGTTTTCAGTGGTCACAAGATCCCCCCAGCTCCCAATAGTTCTGACCATAGACCATCAAAGGACAATTGGCCACTTAAAAAAGGATCCCAAATTTTAAGCAATTTGTAAACAACTGGAGTTTATTCTAGCAGACAGTGGTGGGAGGTGTGAAGCTCCTTTTCCTAAAAAGTGGGTCAAATTCATGGCATCAATCTACCCATTTTACATTCCGAGAAGTCTTACCTAAGAAAAGTTGTCTACAAAGGGTGCACAAATAACAAGTTACGGACAAGGGAATGAGGCAAGGAGTGGGATTCCAGTAGGATTGGAGGCAGATTCAATTTGAGACTTCTTATCCTTGACAGTTCCTACTTTTGAGGAGTGTATAGTGCCCAGGCTCAGTAGAGTGTTTACTGTTGCTGGTTCAACATTTTAGTAGGTGGGTCTGGAATGTGTGGATCTTGCCTTTGCCAATCTCTTGAATTGTTTTCTCACAATTGTAATTATTATATTTACTGTTGACATAAATATTAGTGGGTTTCTTTGAAAGTGTTTTTAAAAATACATTATTGCACTCAAGTTTGTGGTCAGTATTTAAAAGTTATTTTTTAAAATTGAAATTCATGTTCAGTTTTATGATGGAATATACTACTCAGTTCAAATAGTGGCAAATAAGTGGAAAAATTTTGTACTATTAAGATAGTGGTCCCTATAAAATAAAGAATCCCTGTGAATTTGTACAGATACTTGATAGTTTTATATACTGATACAAAAGATATTGGTAACTGTATTATCCAGTTGTTTTTTTTTTTTTTTTTTCCAAAAACATTGACATAAAATTCAATTTTAGTTCTGTTTGCTGCTTTGGGCCCAAACCCATGAATTTAGAAACTACAGATTAAATGCAATAACAATATCCTACTTATAGCTATTACCTTTCTACTGATTTTATATTAGCCACATTTGTTTTTAACCAGAGAGTTAAGAAGAAGAAGAAAATAATAAAAAGGACCACCTTCTCCAATCAGAACTCTTATCATGTTTTTATAGTTGTAAGGTTAGAAAGTGTAAATAGAAGGGTACAATGTGTAAATTTTTCTGTCAATAAAAGTAACCACCATAAACAATTTCTTTTTTAAAAAAAACAAAAAAACAATTTCTTATGATTCTCTCACAGGTAACGGAAAAATGTTTACAAGTACATTTTTTAAAAGTAATCTTGTTTTTAAAACTTAACTGATCACACAAATAGACGTTTGCGCCTGGATTTTAAAATTTAATTTGTATCTTTTTAAACGATCCTTCTGTCAGTACATGTAAACCTGTCTTTTTTAAATTTGTTTTTGTTGTTTTACGGTGTTGAGGATCAAACACAGGACCTTGACCACAGTAACCAAGCTCCACCACAGAACTATAACTGCAGCCCACACCCATTTCATTTTTAAAAAGCAGCTGCAGGACATTCCAGTGTACCAATGTAATTAGGTTCTGTTGATGTTACTTTAGTTGTTTTGAATATTCCAGTGGGATTGATGATGCAGAGTATATATGCATTTTAAAAATTTGTTGCCTGTTGCTTCCCCTCCTCCACAAGGTGCTATTGATGAGCCTTTTTCTGTGTACTCTTGCCCATTTGCTACTTAAATTTGTATTCTTAGGGTGAGGAGTAAAGCTGAGAATCATTTTGTTGGTCATTTGTTTTTTTCTTCACTCAGTAAAATGTTTATATCCTCCACCAGTTTCTTTTCTTTCTGTTTTTGAGAAAGGGTCCCACTTTGTAGTTCAGGCTGGCCCTGAACTCGCTATATAAGCCCCAGGCTGGCCTCAAACTCATGGCAGTTCTCCTTCCTCAGCCTCCTGAGTGCTGGGATCATAGGTGTGTGCCACCCACTCCTGGCCTCATACTTACTTACTTTTGTTTTGGATGAGCTCTTTAAAGGAGAAAAAAGGAAATTAGTCTTTTGTATGACTTACGTGTTGTACATATTTTTCCAATCTATTATTGCTTCTTCTACTTTGTTGAATTTCTAATATTTATGTAAAATTTTCTAGGTAAATTGAGCTATTTGTTGTGGCTCTTACTACTGCAATAGTTTCAGCTAAGTCTTTTTAGATTTACCTGTAATTTGTAATGAGAATTTACCTTATGATCCAAGGTAGTAATTATTTGCTAAGATGATATATATAACTCTATATCTGTATATGGATTGGCCATTCAGACTGTTTCTTTTCTGGACACAGATCACGCCTCCGAAATCCAGGTGACCATGATGCTGACAGAAAGCTGTAAGTTGCGAGGTCTTCACCACAGGTGAGAGCAGAACCCTGGCATTTATGCTGCTTTTTTATTTGAAGAACACTGCAGTGAGTTCTGAATTTAAACCATTTTGTATTAGCGTAATTCTTTCTGAATGTAAAATGTACGCAAAAAGCATACATTTTGTACTTTTACAAAGTAAAAGAAGAAAATAGAAAACAAGTTTGTGAGACTGCATCTGGACAATCATACCAAAGCTTCCCAGAAATTATTTATACCTTTTATTTGCACACTACTCTTTTTTAAAAAAGGGATGGGCGATAAACATACATTAAAAATACTTACTATGGGGGCTGGGGATTTAGCTCAGCGGCAAAAGCACCTGCCTGGCAAGCGCAAGGTTGTGAGTTCGGTTCCTGGTACCGGAGGGGGAAAAAAAAAAAAAAATACTTACTATGAAATTTTTGAATGTATAGATCACCAAAGACAAGAAGGGAATTAAATACCAGTAAACCCAGCTCCAAGATGAAGTGACAGTTAACATTTTGCCACATTTGTTTTTCGTGTACATGCCTTTGTGTATCATTGTGTATTCATCTCTTTGTATGTCTATGGAAATAGCTTATGGTGGGTTAGATATCTCAATACTGAGTCCATTTCCAGCTGGCATTTTTTTTAAAAAGGACGTTTTCCTGTAAAATTTTAATTTTATTATCCTTAACAAAGTTAACATGCTTAACTTAACAGAACAGTATTTTTCAGCCTTTTATTGTCAATAACTATGACTCCTTATCTGATTTAAGAAGGCTACATAGTTTCAATTCCACCAAAAAGAGGAATGGAGCCAGGCATGGTGGCGCACGCCTGTAATCCCGG
>NW_004955501.1:4400114-4463824 GCF_000276665.1 Chinchilla lanigera
GGAAGACTGGCGCTCCCTACCCGTGGCTCCCTGTGTCCCGGAAGCCCTCCTTCTGGGGAACAATGAGGCCGGGAGTGAGCCGCCTGTCCAAAGACCGGTGCTCCCCGCCTGAGGCTCCCCTTGCGCTGGGGGCCCACCCTCCAGGAGCCACCAGGCAGGAAGCTAGCCAGCCGGAAGACTGGCGCTCCCCACCCGTGGCTCCCTGTGCGCCAGAAGCCCTCCTTCTGGGGAACGACGAGGCTGGGAGTGAGCCGCCGGTCAGAAGACCGGCGCTCCCCGCCCGAGGCTCCCCGTGCGCTGGGGGCCCACCCTCCGGCAGCCACCAGGCTGGAAGCTAGCCAGCCGGAAGACTGGCGCTCCCTGCCCGTGGCTCCCTGTGCGCCGGAAGCCCTCCTTCCGGGGAACGACCTATTTAATCCTTTATATATGAGCGTTAGATCATAGTATGATTTTAAAAATATACATAGTTCTAGTTCTATATGAAGAGCTTTTTTAAAAGAAAGCTTCCTCTTGTTTCTATCCACAAAACTATAATGAAAACTACTTTCAGAACCAAGAGATGCTTAAATATAGTATTGTTCTAGTGTCAATGTCAAGCCAAAGATTCTTTCTTAATATACACTGTATAAAGTCAGCTTAATTTGCTGATAGGAAATTTGATAACATGTTTAAAAAATGAAATTGTAACTCCTTATAGAAAGGTATTCATGGACGTCTCAAAAAACAAATCCAAAGTGATGTATGGAAAAGCATCATATATTTTAATTTCTCTGTACTTTTGACAGTTATTTATGCTCTGCTGAAAAGTAAAATGAATACATGGAACTATATTTTTTAACTTTGTTTATATTTTGGCTTTTGAGGGCCTAAAAGAACGGCAGCTACATTTAGATCAATAAATTGCTAATGAAAATGAAGCTGCTTTATTTGGCCCTGTGCTCCTGGAAGAGAAAAACCAACAGCAAGGAGACAACTATTTTTGCTTTGATTATGTATAAAATAAATCTTAGCATCTCAAAGGTGCAAAAACATTAAAAGTTGATAAATTTCAGTAGCAAAAGGGAAAGAAAAGTCGTTAAGGAAAAACAGAAAGCTTTCCTAGCTGTAAATTCTAAGGCAGATGTCTCAGTATGTTTATCATATACTCTAGACATTGATTAATGTGATGAACACATACTCAGACTTTCTAGTTTCATTGAAAATTTTTTAGAAAGTCAAAACATTTGAAAAACATTGAACTTGTGACATTAGGGAACAGTAAAGATGCTACTTTGACAGATTAAAGTCGTGCGATTCAGGAATGTTGCCTTCCATTGGCCTGATTCAGTCCAAGAACAGAACTCATCATTTGCAGAGGAATGGGTGCACAAACTATCACTCAGGCTGTATTTTCTAAAAACCACATTTTGTTTCCCTTAGGCTTGATAGGAAATGGAAAAGGATCAGTTGAAAATGTCCTTTGGCAGTGTTGGGAGAGCTTTATGTTCTGTTGTGCTGACTCTAGGAGGAAGTGTGCAAAGTGCTTCATATTAGTATAGCATACTAACTTAGACCTAGCCAGTATTTTTTACCCCTATTAAAGGTTTGCACCATCTTAGTACAGAAGTGTGTAGCAGGAATAATATAGACAAATCAAGGATTTTTCTGAGAAGCAGAGCAAGCATCTGCAGTATTCTCTGATGTGGCATGTAAGGCTTTCCAACGTCCTACCAGCATGAACAGTCCTGTGCTCACCTTAGGGTATGGAGTGGAGCGACTTATTGAATTGGGAGTGTTTGATACTGGACAGTGAGTAGGTGAGGAAAGGCTTCTAAGGCAAGTAGTCAAGCTTGGTTGTGGTT
Source organism: Chinchilla lanigera (assembly GCF_000276665.1). Classification (NCBI taxonomy): domain Eukaryota; kingdom Metazoa; phylum Chordata; class Mammalia; order Rodentia; family Chinchillidae; genus Chinchilla; species Chinchilla lanigera. Next base: position 4,401,956 of record NW_004955501.1, read on the forward strand.
AATTGTTCATCTTAGCTGTGAAGTGAACTGTGACTCCAAGCTATAATGAACAAAAAACATGGTCAGTATGTAGAAAGTAATTGTTTACATTTACTGTGGCTGTTCAGATCTTTTTTTTTAAGCAGACCAATGTCTAACACATATTTCTTTTTGACCCCTGATGTCTGTAGACTGGTGGTGGTAACCTATGGCACTCATCCTGCAGTGTGCTGTTTGTTATAATTGAATGCTCTAAAAGGTTTGCCATCACTGCTATAGATTATTCATAGCTGTCTGTGTTTTTTCACTCTGATTCATTGGCCACCCATTTTATACTCAGAATTGTGGGCACAAAGAATAAAAATGAAAAGATAATCTTCAGAGATTATATTATGAGCAAACTCAAAATACAAAGAAATGTTGCCTAATTTCAGATTTAAGCTGGTTGTAGTATGTAACTCACAATGCTTACTTCATACTTGGTGAGGGTTGTACAAGCATTGAAATACTTTAAAGCATTTTGCAATCTTTCCATTCCATGTCCATTGGAATTTGTGAGAATAATTTTTATCATGGGTTAAATACCTACATAAATAAAATGTAACAGTCTTTTAATTACCTCAGAAGTACCTCATATCAAAATACTCTCTTTCAGTTGATGTCTCTGTTTGCCAAAGATCCCTGCTGATGGGCAGTTCATCTGCTGAAAGTCTCACAGTTCTTAATGTTTCAGTGAAACTTACTTTCTCAGAGGGTTTTCAGCCCTCCTATGGTAGAATAAGAGTTGACCACATCTTGTCTATTTGTTGTGTCAGGATAAAGTGCAGTTAACTCTTAAATAAATTTTAATTATGAAGAAAGGAAGAGGGAGATAATCTTTGGAGGTTAAGGAGATGGGGCATCTCATCGTATCCATCCTGAAACCCTGTACGCTGCAGTTAACCCTGAATGTAAACCTGGTCGTTCTGGTGTGCATGGGAGTCGGCGGAAAGGCGTCTCTGTAATTTTTCTTACATTCTCCTGTTCTTCCTAGAAGGAAACGTCCGGTGGAACAGGGAAAGCACAAAGGTTTTGGAATCAGGGGGAGATCTAACTTCTTTCTCCATGAACTTGGTCTGTGTTCTTCACATTAACTAAACTTTCTGCCTGTTGTGTGTTTCCTTACCAATAAAGTGGGACAGTGATCACTGTCACTCTTCAGCTCTACTGTAAGCAGAAGCCTGCAGAGAAGTTCCCCCCTGCATGTCTAATGATCTCTGAGTCCTCATTTTCTGAGCTCCTCAGAGTCAGTGCTTTTTCTGTTAGTAGCTCCTAAAAACTGCAAGCAGAGCCCGCAGCTTAGCCAGCTGTGCAGTGGTAGTCATGCTACAACTTCATGACTGATTTTAAAAGTGATACATGCTCAACTGAGACAACTTATAGGAAATAGAAAAAAGTAAAGTAGAAATTACTGTATCTATCGTTCCACAAGTCAAAGACACCTCTTAATTCTATATTTCTGCCTTTTATTTTTCTCTAATGTGTAGTTATTCTGCAAACGTGAATTTTGTCTTGCTCTGCTATAAGCTTTTACTTACAGATATCTCTTTGTGAGCATTTAATTGTTATATAGTATCTTGTTCTTTCATTTCTATTGGGCATTCAAATTGTCAGCAACTTTTTCTTTTTATATTAACTATTCTTGTTCATGTAGCTTTTTGTGTTTGGTTGACTGGTTGACCTTTCTTCCTCCCTCCTTTTTTCTTTTCTTTTCTCTTTTCCTCTTCCTCGTTCTCTTCCCTCCCTCCCTCCCTCTCTTTCTTTCTTTCTTTCTTTCTTTCTTTCTTTCTTTCTTTCTTTCTTTCTTTCTTTCTTTCTTTCTTTTTCTCTTTCTCTCTTTCTCTCTTTCTCTTTCTCTCTTTCTCTCTCTCCCTTTCTCGCTTTCTCCCTTTTTCTCTCTCTCTCTCTCTCTTTCTCTCTCTTTCTTTCTCTTTCTCTCCCTCTCTCTCTCTCCCTTTCTCCCTTTCTCCCTTTCTCTCTTTCTCTCTTTCTCTTTTCTTTCAAGGCAGGGTCTTATGTAATTCAGGTTGGCACTACCTGTGTAGCCCAGGCAGGCCTTAAACTTATAGCAATTCTCCTGCCTCAGCATGCCAAGAGCTGGGATTACTGATGTGCACTTGCCTATTTCTCCTTTTTTAAAAATACATTCTGGGAAGCAGAATTTGCTAAGGATGGAAAAGGTTATTGTTCTGTTTGTATTAAATATTTATTAAGTGATTATTTTATGTGGCACGGAACACAGCATTGAATGGTTGGTGGGTTCCTCATATTTGTAAGTATAAAAACCAAGGCTGACTGAGAGATAGATAGTCACCCAGAAAGTAAATGATAAACCTAGTTGTCTGAAATCTAATTATAATTCCCATTTGATCAGCTGAGGATTTCTTAGTTTTCCTGGCAGTTTCAGCTTCTTGAAGAACTTTTTTGACTATTGTATTCTTGTCCACTTTATGAACTGTTTTTTTTTTTTTTAAACATGGCTGTCAGCATGATGGAATACATCATGTCTTTAATTACATTTTGAAGTAAAGATTTCGTATGGTAGAATGGTGTCTTCAGAGAATCCAGTATGCGAGACAGGTTGCAATTTTACATTTTCAACGATGTTTCTCTACATTTTGAATTTTGTTTTAATTTATCCTTATTACTTTTTATGTAAAATAAACTCCTAAGGTTTTAGATTTCATTTGTCTTCCAATGACTAATTTTTTTTTTTTTTTTTTATAGAAATCTTCTTCCTATTACTCACGTGTATATAGAAGAAGGAGAAAAGCCCATGGTGATGCTGCCTTACATGAATTGGGGGAATCTTAAATTGTTTTTACGGCAGTGCAAATTAGTAGAGGCCAATAATCCACAGGTGAGAAAAATTTGCCCACATACCAGTTACTAGTAATTTGTGATAGTTTCTTATATATAAACTGTTTAAAGACCTGCACAAAGAAAATCCAAAGGAATTGTAAGAATTTTACATGTGGATTTAGAGGAAAATGAGATGGTTTATGATTCCTATCTTGAGCCTTATACTTGGCTAACACCAAGGTTTTTCCATATGTTTTTATTGCGTATTTATTCTAATTACCCCACATTTTCTATGACACTGTCTCAGTCATTTTCCTGATACCTCTTTGAAAGCCCTTATCCTAGATCTGCCTTCCAGGAGTGGAAACAAATTGTACAGAGGCGTTTGGTCCCTATTGTACGAAAAGCAGGTGATGACTGAGGGCTGAACTGTGGGACGTGATTGGATGTGTTCCTGATCGGTGTGGCTGTGAGATGGCAGTTGTCTAAGCATTTCTTTCTTGTCACTGCCTTTGCACTTAGCTGTGAAGCACCGATCGGGTTCCTAACATGTTAGGGTGATAATGGCAGTAAAGCCTACTAGGTTTTGCCATCCGCCCGATTACGGAGCCTCATTTTATTTGGTTTTAAGATTTATAATAATAGACTCACTTACTTTGAGAACATATAAGTGAGGCTGCATTGAGTGTGTGGCTTAATATGTGTGATGTTTGTGAACTGACAGGATTAAAGCTCCAACAAGTGGTTGGAGGCAATGGCCCATCAGTGTCCCCTGCGTAAAAATTTCATGCTTCAGCCCACAGCCCCGGCCCACAGCTAGAAGAGAGTGTCAGTAGAGAGAGCTGTAGACTAAGTATTAGTTTAAAAGTGATTTTTTAGAGGATAATCTAATAAAACTACTGTTTTTACATACGAGAACAACTTAAAAATTTGAAATATTACCTTGAGAATTTAACATTCATGGACACGCACTGAATAGTTACTTTATGTTTGATGTCAGAGAGATACAGCTAATGAACAAGAGGAGAGGGGCCCGTAAAAACTCCTTCAGAGTGAAGACTGCAGTTGATACAAGTACAATATAGGGAACTGTGGGAACAGATTCATTTAAAAATAGCTTTTTAAAACTCAGTAGATGGAAAGAAGTATTTTTCAATGAAGTAGGATGGTGGAAGAAAACAGCTACCTCCTAAGTTTTGTGCTGTCTGCAAACCTTGTCATTTTTCTGTCACTGCAGGCAATCTCTCAGCAAGACCTGGTACATATGGCTATTCAGATTGCCTGTGGGATGAGCTACCTGGCAAGAAGGGAAGTCATCCACAAAGACCTGGCTGCTAGAAACTGTGTGTAGGTGCCATGAGCTCATCACTGTCACTTGATGGGTAGTACTCCCTGGATTTGGGGTTCTCTCCCAGAACTTGTGTTGTACTTAATAGTAAAAGGCGATCCATGCTTCTTAACGCCCTGATGGCATTCGGTGTTCGTGTTTTTTACTTTTCAGCATTGATGACACACTTCAAGTTAAGATCACAGACAACGCCCTCTCCAGAGACTTGTTCCCTATGGACTATCACTGTCTGGGGGACAACGAAAACAGGCCAGTTCGATGGATGGCTCTTGAAAGTCTGGTTAATAATGAGTTCTCTAGCGCTAGTGATGTGGTAAGTGCCGGGACTGATTTTCCTATCTCTTGCCTACCATACTTTATTATTGTAGCTCTATATTTAGAAATTAGATTAGATTTCATTTGTGAGGGTTCCCCTATATGCTCACCCAGTGATGATCTATGTGTATTGCTTGTAAAAGCTCAAGTTACTTCAGAGTTTCAACTTTGAGATTTAAGTTTACTGTATCATTATATCTTATGTCTTGGTATATTTTATTTATATAGTAATTTAGTGTTAGTTTTTTATTACAGAGTGTGTATGCTCTAAGTATTCATCTTTTAGTAATACATTACTAGTATTAGTTATACTAATTGACTATACTAATTAATATAATTGATTATTTACATTAATTAGTGTATAATCTTTTTCTCAGTGTATTATACTTTTTCTTTGGCTGCCGTGCCAAATTGCTACAACTTCAGTGTCTTAAAGCAGTGGTGAATTGTTTTCTCACAGTCCGATCCCCAGGCCAAATATTTAAAGTGAAAGTGTGGGCATGCTCCCTCCAGACGCTCTGGGGAGAAACTCTCCTTGCCTTTCCCACTTTCCTGTGGCTGCCGCTGTTTGTTGGCTTGTGGTTCTCTCTTTCCTGTTCTGCGTTTTTATTACCTTCTCATTTATGTGTCTTTCAAAACTCCTAGTGTTTCTCTTACAAAGATGACAATGAGGGCATTTTGGACCTGCCTACATAATCCATAATAAACTCCTCAAGGTCTTTAATCAGATTTTTTGCAATGTTATATTTCTGTTATACCTTTTATATAATTTGTAATAAACATTTTATTATATACATTTTGCCAAGGTGGTATTTCCAGGTTTCATAGGTTAGGACAAGGGCCTACCTTTGAAGCTACCATTCAGCCCACCATACTCAATCATTGAAATTATCAAAGATTTCCTTATTAAATGCTAATGCTCCAATTTAAAATCCTTGAAATGAGAATAATTTGATATGAAGGGAACTCACTTATTAATTATAATTAGTTTTTCCCTTCATAAGCTACATGCTGTTTAGTACACTGCTCCTTTTATATACCAAGTTTCTTGATAAAATGTGTTTAATTGATGTGAATAAACAATTTAGGTTTTTCTAAGCTTGTTTTTCTGATAGTTAAGGTCTTTCATTGTGTGTATCTTCAGAATACTTTGTTTTAATTTAAAATTAGCTATTTTTTATTAAAAAAACTTGATACTTAAAATGAGCACAGTAAATATGAGTGATTATGAGAAGGGCTGTTACTTGCTTCATGGAGCACCCACAGAGATTAACCAACTTCACAGGGTTACTCATAGAGTCTCCTAGCCAGAGAGGCATGGGCATGCCAGGGAATGGGTGGGAGGGTGAAGTCAGTATATCCAGGTTCTTCTTAGGTACAGGACTGTAAGGCTTCAGCCTGTGTAGTAGTGGCAAGCTAAGTTTAGTCTGTTTTTCTAGAGCTTTGATGATAAAGTAAAACTTTTCTAACAGTAATATCTGGAAGGTAAAACAAGTAAAGTGATTCAAATATGCAAAACAACTTAGAGTTCTAATGATTATCCAGAGTGAATGTAGGCCTTTTTGTTGGCCGGGGGGAGGGGGGGGCATTTTTCTGTTGCAATTTTGATATTCCCATATAATATCCAAAGGGAAAGCAGAATTGGATTTTAGGTCAGTATACTGCTGTTATGTTGAATAACAGACAGTACAGAGTAGGTATACTCTCTGATAAGATAGTTGGTTTTAGACTTGCCTTATTTTTATTCAGAAATTCTGAATTGTAGCTGGAATTGTTTAGTAGTTTCTGCATTAAGCAAAGTTATTTTCACAGGGGAAACATATTAAGCTTTCATTTTAGGAACATAGTTTCAGAATGTTATCAGTTGAAATAGAGCAGTGTCGTTTTCAAATCTGCCCCTTTAGCCTAAATCCAAACAGTTCTGAATGCAGAAAAAAGTGTGTGCTGCCAACAAGAGCACTGGTTGAAAAAATGGAAAAGAAACTTTTCTCAGTGTTTATTTTATTTTTGGGCTTTTTGTTTTGTTTTTTTAGAGACAGCATTTCACCAGCACACTGGTCTTAAACTCATATAGCCGTGGCTGGCCTGAAACTCGGAGCAATCCTCCTGCCTCAGCTTTCTGAGTGCTATCACAGTGTTTATTTTGAAAATCTCGGGGCTGGGGATTTAGCTCAGCGGCAAAAGCGCCTGCCTGGCAAGCGCAAGGTCGTGAGTTCGGTTCCCGGTACCTGAGAAAAAAAAAAAAAAAAGAAAATCTCATTCTATCACTGATTTAAAATACAAATTTTCTCATCTCTTTATAATGTTATTATTTTTCCAGTGTTGGACTGAAATTTATAATTGTTATTGTTACTCACTAAAATGTAGTATAATTGCCTTTCCCAAAATGAAATGGCAGTTGTGGTGAAGCAGAAAGTATTTAATGGGAAGAAAAAAGAAGATATTTTTAGGTGACAATCTGTAAATATGTCATATAATTTTAAGACATAATTTCAAAAGATATGGGAGTTTTTAATTAGTTATTCCCTTAGAAAAAGGCACATAGTCAGCTAATACTTTAGAGAAGTATGTAAGATGTCCAGTAAGTGCTGTTTGCATAGTGGACAGTGTCAGAGTATGCGTTGCTTAATTAATGTGTGTTTGTTTTTGTGTCAGGGGCCTGTTATATAATTTTAAAACGATAGGATTTTTGAAAACACAAATGATTAAATATATTTTAGGAGCTCCACAATGGAAATCAAATTACATTTTCTACTTTCAACAAATGAGATTATAGTAACATTGCATATTTAAGAAGTGTGAATGAACGTCTCATCAGCTGAGTAGACTGCTCTGTGTTAACATAACATCTGTGTTGACGATATATGTTTCAGTTTGGCAAAGCATTTCAAAATCATAGTTAGAATTTTTATGGTTATGACATTTTATAAATTTTATAAGAATTCATACGTTTTACATAAGACTCTGGCTGTTAGTATGCAGTACTGTCAAATACTTCGTTGCTTCTACTTTGACAGCTTTATTTTTTAACAATAGCCGTGAATTAGTGGTGAGCAACCCAAGAGAATTCTTTACACTCCTAATTACTTTTAGCATGTCATGATTTAATTTACATGAGGTGTCTGTGTGACCCAGATTATTCTCAACTGTAACTCATTTTCCTGAAATGGAAGAAGTACCCCTCAGTTTACATTTAATGTGGTTAACTACTAAGATGTTCAAATTTCTTTTTAAATCATTATAAGTTTATTTTGTGCACACACAGAGAAGTGTCTTTTTGCTTCAGATAATTGAGATTAAGTTGTATCTTTCTGTTTCCTATAACTATGATGTGACTGTTAGTGCAAAAGTCCTACCCTTCAGTTTGGGGCTTGAAAATTTTTTTTGAGTTCTTAGATTATGTTTAAAACACAAATATTAAAGTTACGTTTTAACATTTAGATGATCGTATTAACACTTCAGTGAACTTGATCATTATGCTGTGTTTCCACTTTGCCTTATAAACATAGTTGGGGGTTTAGAAGTTTCATCTGATACTCTTTTTGAGGGCTGAACAACTTTTGCAGTTATATGATAATAAGAAATTCGACCCTAATCTCACCAGAGTCTTACTATGCACATGTAAAACACATGTAAAACACATCCTTTTAGGTGTAAACATAGCATCCAACTAATGGAATTTAATCTTGGAAAGAACATTTTCTCTGTCCTTTAAAATACTCAGTATTTTTGCATTTTTTTGTAGTTAAAATTTCTGTATGATTTGTTTAGAAATATATTAATATTTTCTATCTTAAAAATAGTACATCTGGGCTTTGTTCTCATAATTTTTACTGGAAGGAGTCAATATTTCACTGTGTCAAGATTCTCATTCTGTTAACATCAACTTAAATGTTGAGTTGAGGAAATCTGCCCAACTACAGCATGACTAGATTTGGCTACTTATAAATGTCTTTCTAGTGTTGTTCCAAGGTGTGACATCATCATAGACATTCTTGAGAATGTCTGCATATTGTTTTTAGTCTGTTTTCATCAGATGTAAGCATCACCATAGACTTTTTATGTGACTTTCTTTTCCTTTATTTGAAAACAGATTTCTTGATTTATATCTTCGTTGAATTACTTTACTAATTATAGTAGTTAACATAATTCAGCTGTTAAGATACTAGCTCCTATTGAAAGACTAAATGCAATCAAGAGCACACAGTTAAAAGTTTCTTTCTTATTGATGTTCTTAAAAAACAAGTCAAGGAAATGATTTCCATACTAATTTTATCAGGGTGGTTTATGGCAATGAAGAGATCCTTTTCAAGGTATTTGCGCAGTTTTAGGGTATAGGGCAAATAAAAATGTGTCCCTTGTACTTATATTGTTTATTTGTGGACATAAGTGATAACCCAGGAGAGAAGTCTGGGTTGAAGCACATTGCTTCATATTACTCCTCTTTACCCGCTGTTGTCAGAAGGTCATTGCCATGTCCTGAGCAAACTTAATCAGGAAACCTTCACATTTATAATATGCCCATGAAGGGTGGTCTGTTGAATTAGTATGGTGTCAAAGAGAAAGCTAGAGTCATCAGAGGATGTTTATTATTTTTAACAATAGAGAAAACTTTGTTTTATACTCTGCATCATTAATTTACAATAATTAAATTCCTAGCCATTACTTGCTTCCTTTATGGTTGCAGACTTTATGAGTCAGCAGTCTTGCACCTATTATTTAAGTATTAAGTTTACAATAAGAAAAATTAATATTAAAGACAGTAAGAAAAATCTAGAGGTGAAAAGATAATTTTAGACCTTAGTTTAGGAAATAAAGATTTAACATTATTAATGTTAAGAACAAATTTAGTTTTATCAAATAATATTTTAATTGTCCTGATTACATGGACTTACTGTAGGAATAATTAATGTATTTTCAGAAATGAGCAGTTGCCATTTTGTGACTGAGTATATTTTCTGTAGTTGTCCTAATATTACATTCCTTTAGAGTCTTACTATTGTGTTTAAGATTTCCTTAAGATAGCCCTGGTGGTCTGATGGAGTAAGGCCTGCGCTCTTGTGAAACGAGAAGCGTGCCGTTAATAACCTGTACCTGTGACAGTCCAGCTGGCACCAACACTGTCCTGCTCTGTGTTTCCTAATTACAAATCCCACGACAGATTTGTAGCAGAAGTAATCTCTTTCCAGTTGTGTATCACACCCTTTGCTTAAAGATTGGTGATTTTTAAAGTTTAAGTAGTATTTTAGCACCTTTGTCTGCTGTAATAAACTAGCATGGGCTGAGTGACTGAAGCAGCAAGCATTTATTTCTCACAGCTGTCTGGGCAGTCGGCAGATTGTCTGAAGGCAGTCCCCTCTCAGTATCAGAGCGTCCGTCTTCTCTGTCCTCACGTGGCATAAGGAGCAAGAGAGTTTTCTGGGATCTCTTCTATAAGGTTAGTCTCATGGGGGCTCCATCCTCATGTCCTAATCAGTTCCCAAAGAGCCCCAGCTCCTACCATCATCTTGGTGATTAGGATTCAACACATGGGTGGGGCATAAGAATTTGGGGGCACATTCAGTCCCTTACATTCTGTCAACGCCCTCCTAAAATTTAGATCCTTCTCAAATACAGACTACCTCCATTTCTTCCAGTAGCTGTAAAAGTTTTAACCCATTCCAGCACCAGTGATGAAGTCCAAAATCCAAAGTCTTATCTAAATCAGATATGTGTGAGCTTCAAGATACACTTATTTTGAGACAAATTCTTCCCCCAAATTGAGTGTAGACAGGGTTAAAGAAAGACAGATCTATCCCAAAAGGGAGAAATAGGAAAAAGGAGATGGTTGATGCAAACCATCTAAGTGCAAAACCTAAACAGGGGAAACATTAAACCTTAAGACTCAAAAATAATTCTGTTGGGCAGGGGGATGTAGCTCAGTGATACAGCACTCATCTGGCATGGACAAGGCCCTGGGTTTGATCTCCAGTACCACCAAAAATAATAGTAATAGCAGTGACTTTCTTTGGCTCACTGCTTTGTCTTCCAGGCCCCTGAGGTAGGTCCCTGAGCTATATCCCCTACAGCTAGGCAGGAATGTTCCTGGTGGCTGTCTGCCAGGGCCCCCACCTAGGCAGAACAGTGGGAGGGCATATTTCATCATACTGCTGTGCCACTGAATATTTTCAGACCATAGTTAACTAAGAGTAACTGACCAGATCTACTGTATTAATGTCAGCCAGCCTTACATTGTAAGTTGCTAGAGTAATAAAGTATAAATCTCTTAATTCAGTAACCCCAACTTTAGTTAGTACTACACTAAAAAGGAAAAAAAAGAATTTTACTTACATACTTTCTTAACAAACTCCATCAGTATATGTTTTTAGTGAAAAATATATTTTATATCCTGATTCTTAAAAAGCTATAGAGTAACACAGTTGAAGGGAGTGAAATAAGTGAATAGAACATTGCTGTTCTCTAAATGTTCTTTAAATGGACGAGGCACAGATTTTCATAAAACTGGAAAAAGCAGCTTACCTTTCCAACTATGTCAAACAGAAGGAAATTATAGAATAAGTCTGTCTGAATTTTAAATGGTTTAGGTATCAGAAGACTTCAGAGAACAAGTTTTCCACAAATCATCCTATGCCATTTGGTTTTGATTTTTTTTTTTTTTTTTAAGGGTTGGTTAGCCAACATGTAATTAATCACTTCTGTTGGTTTTTAAGGAAGTGAAACTGTAGTTTACCCTATGGCTTGATTGTTCTTCTTTTACGGTGTTTTAAAAATATTGCAGTATGTAATATAAGAACCTTAGGTGACTGCATAGTGATAAGAGTGTGGTCAAACAATGAAAGAAGTAATTTTTAAAAGTCAGCATACACACATTGGATTGGTAATGTTACTGGGAGTTACTCCCTATGCATAAAGTGGCAGTATCCATTTACCATCGATTCTCATGGTTTCTTCTTCTAAAATCTAGATAGACTTGATCATTTCTTTTCCATAGAAATGTCACAAAAGTAAGAACAGGCCCACTTTATCTCAAGAGGGAGGGATAGAAACACCCTTCTAACCAGTCTCACTTCCTCAGGCTGTTCCATTTGTGTGGTGTCATGAACTGACCTGTCTTTGGAAATTATACACGGAAAATTAAGCATTATGTTTACTAATCACTATCAGTATTAAGATTTCGTACAGAATAAGGTTTTAAGATAAGAAAATACAGGCTCTGACCTTTAACTTTTACTCATTTGAAACCACTTTTACATTTTTAAGCAGAATAGATTATCCCAGGCATAAGGGAAATTCCAGTAGACTCAAGTCTGTGAGGATTTTAAAGCTGTATACATATCTGCTTAACTCTTTGTACCTGTCTCAAAACATACATCTCCAGGCTGGGCATTCCATTTAATAATCGCTTAATAAAAGGATATTAGCTTCTATAGGATTGATCTTGGCATTTACACTTTGGTTTGGTTTTAGTGTTTACAGTAATGCCACTTTCAAAATGATCAGGAAGTATTCCCTCCTCTCTTTTCTGGGATAGTTTTTATAGGGTTGTATAGCTCACTGTATAAGCTGAATTACTCCCTTCCCCCTACAAATCTTAATCTCCAGAACCTTACACTGTGGGCCTTATTGGAAACAGGCCCACTACAGATGCAGTGTCCAGGTGAGGTCATATTCAGTTAGGGTGGGCTCCAATCCAAAATGATTGCTGAAGAAGAAGAGAAAGGTACTATCACGTGAGGGGAGAGTGTTGTGTGGAGACGGAGCCAGAGACTGAAGTGCTACACTACCACCCAAGGACACCAGGGACTTCTGGGACTTGGAAGAGGTGAGGAAGCCAACACTCTGCAGGATACAGAGGTCAGGGCCCTGCCAACACTTTAATTTTGAATTTCTAGTCTCGAGAAATGTAAGGCAATAAATTTCTGTTTTTTGAGCCACTGGCTTGTGATACTTTATTATGGTAGCCTTAAACTAGTACTGATTTGTATTATTTGTTTAAAATTTAATAGAATTCACCAGTGAAATAGAATGTGGAATTTTCTTTGTGGAACATTTTCTAATGGTAAATTCAACTTCTTTAATAAATTTACGACTATACAGATTATTTGCTCTTGTGTCTGTTTTGGTTATTTGTATAAAAAATTTTGCTTCATCTCAATTGTTGAATTTATTGGTATAAAATGGAATTTCTCAGAATATTTTAGTATGTCTATACAATCTGAAATGACCATCTTTCATTCCTGATGTTAATTTTATTTTCTGTATTCCCTCTAACTCAGTGATTCTCACCTGGGGACAGTTTTGCCCACTACCCAAGCAGGGGACATTAATAGCTTTTGGTTGTCACAGCTTGGATGACATGCGAGTGGCATCTATTGGGTAGAGCCCAGAGATGCTGCTGAATATTCTGTAGTATCCAGGACGGACCCTGTACAGAAACGCTGTAGTGACAGAAGTGTTAAAGTTAAGAAAACTGTTACAGGTTTACAGTGTTCGGTTTTCAAAATATTCTACCACTTCATTTTAATGTAAGCACCTTGTAACGTATTTCTGTCCATCCCATCCTACCCTTTATTCTATTGTAGACATGCATTTTACTTCTCTCTGTATTATAAACCTCACAATACACTGTTGGCTGTTTTTTCTTTAGTCTTTTTTGAAGAAACTAATTGAGGGGGAAATGCTTTTACTATTACCTACATGTTCTCAGCAGTCTTCACTCTTGTGCAGATCCGTATTCTCATCTGTTATCTTTTCCACATGAAGAATGCTTCTGGGTCTCATAGTACAGATCTGCTTCTGTGTGTTAAGAGAGCACAGTGTTTTGTCTTCATTTTTTTAAGTATATTTTGGCTTAAAAAATTTTAAGCCAAAATATACTTTTAAGGCAAATTTTAAGCCAACATTGATTTAAATTTCTCAGTTTGTAGTTTAAAAATACTGTATAAATGTCAGTCTATTACTTTTTTATTGCACAGGTTCTGGTAAGAGACGTGGCTGCTGTTTGCTAGCACACACTGAGGGTTCTGTGTTGGAAATGCTTGGGGCCAGAAGCGCTTTGATTTTTTTCAGATTTTGAATTATTTGCACATATATATTGAAGTATTTGGGGGGTTGGACCCATACTGTTTCATATACACCTTAAGTACGTAGCCTGAAGTTAATTTTATTCAGTATTTTTAATGAATGTACATGAAACAGATTCATGATGTAGAATTTTCCCCTTGTGCTGTCCTGTCCTCACTCACAGAATGTTGGATTTTGGAGCATTTCAGATTGTGGACTTGGACTAGGGATGCTAAACCTGGATAAAGCTTCTTTAAAAATGTGTATTTTATAGAATACTTCTAGACTTTGTTACTATTTTTAAGAAACAATTTAATGCACTGTGCTTAGCATTTGTAAACAAATATATTTATTGTATATTTTTCTTTTTCTCCTTTTATTTATTAAAAAAAAATGTGTTCTTGGGCAAGCCGTTAATCTGAGCCTCAGTTTCCTCACCTTGTGAAATTGAGCTACCAATGAATTATTTTCAGCGTTCATTGTGAAAGTTTACTGTGGTAAAGGCTTTAAAATCCCTAGAATTTATAGGAACTTACAAATATACAATGGCTTCCAGGTATCTCCTTCCTTACCCAACTTGCAACCTTGGGTTCACATTTAGAGTGGCTCTGTGTGGACATGTTGCCTGTCCTCCATACCATCTCCAGGGCAGTGGACAGTGTGGCCAGGGCCAAGCCAAGTTGCGGAGCCCGTCATTCCATAAATAAGTACTGTGCTACTGTTCAGGATACCTGCTCCTACTAAGAGTTCATATGCTGATTTTAAGTAAGCTTGTCTTTTACTTGAGTAAGATTGGAAGATAATTTTTAGGGTATTTTTATAGGTTAATTAACACTTTTAAGTATAGTGTTAGAGGTGTAGTTCAGTGGTAGAGCAAGTGCTTTGCACATAGGAAGACCTGGATTTGACTCCTGCGCACTACCTCCCCCCAAATTAAATATCTATGACTATTTATTTTACATAATTTTGTATATTTCTCTCACTGAGGATGTTCTTAGGTTCATTTAGGCTGTAGTCATTTTCCACTTCTCAGCCATATAGACAACCCATAATTTTTAAAGTTACAAATTTTTATATTAGGAAAATCTTAGATATAATTCATGGTGTGGGGTTATATTGCTTATAATCAATAAAAAATTTCTTCCAATAAATTTCATTAGAGTATATAATACTAATGTTTACATTAGAGGATGCATTCATTGAAATACCTTGTTTTCTTTCCCAGCAAGAGAAGCTAACTTGGTGTGAAAGATTTCTTTTTATAAATAAATACTATTTTACTTTCCTTAAGAGTTAGTTGAACTGCTGTTTTTTTAACTTTTAGCTGGCTGAAGGCAGCAGCAGCATCCGGGCAACAGTTGTAAATGTCCCTTCATCTGTGTCTGCTCCTTTCCTAGTGGGCCTTTGGAGTGACGCTGTGGGAGCTTATGACTCTGGGCCAGACGCCCTACGTGGACATTGACCCCTTCGAGATGGCCGCATACCTGAAAGATGGTTACCGAATAGCCCAGCCGATCAACTGTCCTGATGAACTGTGAGTGTTTTGGAGTATGAACACATGAATCTCATTTCATTTAGTATATTGTTTTAAGAGAAAAAGAAAAAGTTTCCATAGTCACACAGAGATCCCTTTTGAGTACCTCCTCAGGCTTGAACTAGACTTTAGTAGAGAACCACAAAATCAGACAGATTTATTCACTCTTTTCCACACTTGACATCTTTGTAGTATGTATTTTTTTTTTTTTTTGGTTTTTCTCCGGTACCGGGAACCGAACTCATGACCTTGCGCTTGCCAGGCAGGCGCTTTGCCACTGAGCTAAATCCCCAGCCCCTGTAGTATGTAATCTAAGCACCGTAAATTAGTGTGAGAGACTGCTGTGCACAGTGAGCGAGCTGATGGAATGCTGCCACTTGTTTAAGCGGAAGGGTGCAGGCTCTGTAAAAGCCTTTCTTGCGGTCACCTTTCCCTGCCAGTGTCCACTGACAAGAGAAGATGCTCTGTGCTGGGGAGTGGCACCGCGGCTTCCTGCCTCCTGCTTTCTTCGTGTAGCCACAGTGGTGAAGTGGAGTGGGCCGTAGGTTGGGGGAGTAAGTGGGTGCACAGAGGAAGGTGGTCTTCCGAATGCCCTGGAGGTTTCTATAGCAGACTAAGGTTTGATGTGGATCCAGGGCTCTCAGAGCTTACGTAGGACTTTCTCCAAGTTCTTCCTGTCAGAACTTAAATATGGGATAACTCAGGTTATCCTTATTTGACTGTGCTTTATGTATTTCCATTAACTTAGTATTTGCTGAAATATTTTCGTATCCTCTCATGAGGACCCATATAAGCCAAATAATTAATCTTAGTTTTTCATTTTAGAGTTACCAACACTTAGTAATCTCTTTTAATATATTCTGCATATTCGCATTTAAACAGAAAACATAACTGCTATCAAATTGACCGAAAGGCAAGGCGTGCTGTTTCACTAGCGCATTTTCCGTTGTCACACAGGTTTGCTGTGATGGCCTGCTGCTGGGCCTTAGATCCTGAGGAGAGGCCCAAGTTTCAGCAGCTGGTGCAGTGTCTCACAGAGTTCCATGCTGCCCTGGGAGCCTACGTCTGATTTCTCTCAGTGCCACAGCCGCAGAGGACAATTCCTGCTGTAGCCACCTCGTGGAGAATGTGGTGCCAGCCGAAGCACATTTGTCTTCCAGACACCAGGCCTTAGGAATGCTTCAGAATCTGAACTTTTTTAGAGACAGACGTAATAATGTGGAATATTTTCTAGGTATCACTTTTATTAAGTTGAATTGAAAGGGGTTTTGTAAATTTTGGGGGGCAAAATTTTTTTAAAACATAGTTACTTTGGACTAAGGGTGCATTCTTAATAAATAAACAGTTTTTAAAATTGTTTAGACACAGATATTTGGAATAGCTGTCTTAGTGCCAACTGCTTTTTATGTTTTTACTTCATCAAGGTAATGTAGGTGACTTACCTTTAAAGTTGTTTTAATGTTTTTATCACTACTCTTGGGAATGGTTTGTCTTCAAAATACAGTACTTAGGAAAGAAAAAGCAGCATGAAAAGATATCTGATTTACCTTGTACTAAAAAGGCAATACTGGAGGGAGAAAAAGAAAAGCTAAAGAGAAAAAAGGATTTTTAAAAATACTAGAAACAAACTGCCCTTTCATAAAATTTTTTTTATTTTTTTAATGTAAAGGAAATCTGCTTTCTTGCTTTGGGGGAAACAGAAGCTGGATTCCTTGCATCTCACAGTTTTTAGAAATTAACTCTCCTGTGAGCCAGACATGGGTTTGGGGCAGATTAGTAGGAAGTAATGGCAATTTTATTTATTTTTACTATCTGGGAAAGGACAAAATGCAGAAAGTGAAATACAGAAAAGTGCAACCTCATTTGTAAGGTTAAGATTCCCTTTTATTGCACCTAGGATAAGTGCTATGCACAGAGTGGGTGCTTGAGTTGTGGTTTTTTTTTTTTTTAAATGGTGAACTGATAAATTTTGAGCTTATCTTCAAGGCTGGATTAAGTGTAAAATTGTTTTTTAAAAACTTGAAAAATAAAGGATTTGTTTTATATTATGACAGTATTGAAAATGTTGTTCATAATGCATGACTGGTGGTTATGTCTTTGCACATGCAACACCTAGAGCTCTGGTCGTGTTTCATTTCATGAATGTTTCACTCAGTTCCAGAACCCTAAAGCTATGACAGTTGACTTTGCTCAGCTTCCAGGATCTCGTAAAACATTGGAATCCTTTCGCCAGACCCATTAAATAAGAGTTATGTGTGTATTTATACTCCGCTTTAATTGGCCTACCATAGCGTGGAATGGAGCTATGAAATAGGCAGGTACCTGCCTCTCCTTACCATTGAGAATGTAATGGAGAATAGTGTGTTGCATTTGGAGGCATTTGCTGTTTTTCTTTAACAGCTTTATGAATCAGCAACACATCTGGGAAGCTCCTTTGAGCCATTTGTAAGTTATATTTTTGCCCGTAACCTGCGTTCTTAGGAAGCGTTCATTCAACAGACAGTTATTTTGCACTGACTGGGTACTGTGCTCAGAGTCATTCAGCTCTCACATCTCTTCTAACATTCACTTCATTCTTTTGTATGTGTAAGCGAGTGCATTGTTAGGAATGACAGTGAAATAGACCTGTTAAAAAGATAGAAGTGCTGACCTCTGACTCATTGCCCAGTTAGGAAGTGCTCTCAGTCTGTTGGGGTAGTATGGTGCCTTTAAACTTGCCTTTTTCTGTTTGTGTGTGTATGTTTGTTTTAGTAGGTTTTTCTTGCTGAGTTAGTAGGAGACATTGACATAGGAAAGACATAATAGTTACAAGGATTCCATGGCTGGTACTCTTCCATTTATTTTTGTCAAAGATTGCAAATACTACTGGACAGATTTTGTAGAAAATGTAATTTTAATAGGAAAGAAAAAATTGACAGCAGTGATGTTATATAAATTGGATCTTGTTATCTAAATGTCCATTATATTCTGTCCTTTCTTACAATACTTCCATTGTAAGAGAATTCTAGATACAAGGAGGATTAAGGTATTCATTCAGTTTGTATTTCTTGAATGTCCACTGTATGCTCAGCTCTCAGGATATGTAGGGAGCAAGACAGGTGAGAGTCCTCCCTTTTAATATCTCACATTCTAGTTGGGTTAAACATAAAATTTTGCTCAGTACTGTGGTAGAATTCATATAGCAGTATGAGAATAATTTTAGATGGCTAAAGTTAGCCTGGCTTCTTTGAGCAATTGGTATTTGAGTTGAGAGCTGAATGACAAAAGCCAGCTTTGAAAAGATCCAGGCTAAAGGGACATAGTTGCAAAAACCTTGAAGCAGAAACAAACTCCAGGCTAAGCCCTTCTGCGCTGTTGTCCATGTGCTGCTGTTGGGAGGGGTAAGGAGGCTGCGGTGGTTAGAGTGCAGTTAGGAAGGGAGTAGAAGCAGATGAAGTCTGAGAGACGCAAGAAGTAGACAGCCAGTCCTTGTGAGCCCTGGGACACATTTACATCGTACTCGAAGCACAGTAAGAATTCATCCAAAGTTTTTCAATTAGGGCGTAGCATGATGCAGTTTTTTTTTTTGTTTTTTTTTTGTTTTTTTTTTCAGAAAAAGTGCCCCAGCTCATCAGAAGATTGAACTGTAGTGAAGCAATGTAGAAGTAATAACTTTTAAGAAGCCACTGGCTAATCCAAGAAAGAAAAGATAGCAGTTTGAACCATTTTGGGTTGTGAGGTTGATGAGGAATAGATTGGAGACACATTTTGAAAATAACTGGTATGACCTGGATGCATTGAATAAGGATGGAAAGGATAGTCAAGGTGACTAGTTGGCTTAGAATTTGATATGGCCAGTTATATGGCCAGAGTACATCCTGAGATGGGAAAAACTAGAATTTTGCCTTTCCAGGGTCACCGGTCATTGGCTGTCAGCAGTGTTTGAGATACCATTTGATTGTCTAAGTGGAAATTTTGGATTGCTTGATGAGCGCCTGCCTCTCTGGGAAGACAGCACATGGAATGTGTAGAGTGATGTGGATGACCTCTGTGCATTTGCCTGGGGGGAGTATGAGAGCTCTTAGACCAAGTCCTCAGTACTCCATCGTTGAGGGATCTAGTGAAGGAGGAACAGGGGACAAGACAAATACTAAGAAGCCGCAGAACTGGCCAGAGCAATAGCAGAAACAGTAAGTTGGGGTGTTGTGTGAGTCCAGAGAAGAAAATGGCTTAAAATGTAGAGAGAAGGCTCGTGGGATTTGGCAGTCTGCTTGCTGACAAAAGCAGTAGGGGTGGAGCAAGGTGATGTGCAGGTGCAAGGTGGGGAAGCAGAGACCTGCCATAGTCAGTACAGTGAAAAGGTTTGGCATGGCAAACAGGCGATCAAAGGGTCAGGGTGGGGCCGGGGGAAGAGTGTGTTCCTGTGGAGATGAAGATGTTCACAGGTGATGGGATGAACCAGTAGAGAAGAATCCCTTTCGATATGGGGCCCTTCTCTTTCTTGACATTTGGTTCACAAGCATAACATCCTCCATGCTGGGTTCTAGTTTCTTTGGTTGCATTTTTACTGGGGGAAGAATGTAAGCAGGTGCCTCCCTAGCTGGCCTCTGCCCTTCCTCCATCCAACCATCCGCTGCCGGGAAACACTTCTAAAACTGAGCTGCTATTCTGGCTTACACCCCTCAGCAGGTTTCCAAAGCCTTTATTTATTTATTATTATTATTATTATTATTATTTTGTCTTTTTGAGACAGGGTCTTGCTATGCAGTTCAGGCTGGCCTTGAGCTCACTTCATAGCCCAGGCTGGTCTCGAACTCACAACAGTCCTCCTGCCTCAGCCTCCTGAGTGCTGGGATTACAGATGTGCACCACCACACCCGCCTGTGCCACCATGCCCAGCTCCAAAACCTTTAGAGTTTTAAACTCCTGAATACACAGTCGCCCCTGGTCTTTTGTCAGCTCCCTGCTGGAGTGCCTTGCAATGCTTCCTGTGTCCTTTCCTTTGCCTGTACGTTGCCTTCTCCAGGACTGCTGTGCCCTGCTCCTCCTGGATTCCCAGAATTCCCTCACCTGGTGCCACTCCTCCAGGCTCAGTGGTTGCTCTCAGTCTTGTCCCCAGGATTTGCTCCCTCCCAGGTATGGGATTACTTTTCTACCTAGTTTGTGAGTTCCCTGATTCAGTCTCCTCTGATTAAGTGGTGCTGATACTTGGCTGACTAGTTGATGAATGAAACATACCAAACTCTGCAGAGAACAATAGGGAGGCTTCTACACAGACTTCTGATTGCTTGAAAGCATTACCTCATGTGTAAAGAGTTTAAGCTTCATGTAAGTTAAAGCATCAAGTGAGAAGACAGCATGGTCGGGAAGCCCATAGCCCATAGCCCATCTCAGAGCTGCTTTAAATTCCCTCTGCCCATCCCCACTGCCGCTCCCCGATCTGTTCTTTGGTCTCAGGAATAACTAACTGGTTACAAATTTTGTTTCATACTTCCACAGGTCAACTTGGTAGGGGTTATATGTGAAAATAATTATACCAAATCAAGAAATTCATTAACTTTGGTAGAAGTGGTACTCCAGGTATTCTGTCATGTCTCCTACCTTCATCCCATAGGATAGAAAGCAGGTGCTGTAATACATGAGGCTGTAAGATAAACATGTAGGCACTTGTTAATTTTAGTTTCCACCTTCAGTGTTGTGCTTCATATTTCAGGACAGCATTGAACATCACTGATAATTTCAGACATCCTGTATGTGTGTACTGACCACATACATTTTATGTATAAGCGAACTGTCTCTGTGAGGCTTGTTTTCCCTTCATGACAGTGGTGGTCTTTAAAGAATTAAGGCTAATGAGACATAAGCCTTAATGGGAGGTGTCCTCTGAGCTCAAAGATCGGATGTTCTTGTTGGATAATTGAAAGTGTATTTTAAGAAAAGAAAAATTGGTGTTCAGAATTATTCCTCTGAGAAAATGTGCCATTTGCTCCTACATGGTGTATTACCTTTTCCATTGCTGGAACAAAATACCCAGCACAGACTACTTAATACTTAAAGTTTGACTCAATTGATCTCAGGGGATTCAGACCATGGTTGGCTGATTCCAGGGCAGAAATGGCATGGGAAGGAATGTAGCCAGGGAGCGGTGGCAGGCCCAGTAACGCACCTCTTCACCCAAGCCCTGCCAGTCTCACCAGTGGGCCATGGCTCACTGGGGGATGTGGTGCCCCCATGGACCCATGGTCTCCCACTTCTAAGTACATAAGGTGTTTTTTTGCGGGGGGGATTCTAGATCTAAACCATAATTACTGGTTTATCAGCCCTTCAAAAGTGAGGCATTTTTAAGGATTTGTTTTTAGAGGGATAAAGATTACTTCAGGGGTATTTCAAAATTAGAAAAACAACTATGGTTTGAAAGTAAAATAAGGTTAACTTCATGATGCCTGAAGGTTATATTTGGACTCAACTTTTTAACATGTTTCTGAGACTACTTTGCTTTTTGCTTTTTTGGCTCCAAATAAAAGGGTAGATTGATATTAGATAGGCTCACATCACTAGAGGCAGCCTCTGCCTGCAAGTGACTGAGACCGAACTACAATCTTTTCCTTTCCTTTTTCAAGACAGGGGCTCATTGTGAAGTTCAAGCTGGCCTTGAGCTCGCTTTGTAGCCCAGGCTGGTCTCAAATTTGCAACGATCCTCCTGCCTCAGCCTCCCAGGTACAGGCGTGCACCACCATGCCCAGCTCCAACTATGATCTCTTAACCAAGTAGTCATCCTTCAGTATGTGGGGAGGGTTCCGGCTGATCCCTCACGTAAAGTGGCATGCATTTGCCAATGACCTGTGCACATCTTGCATGTTTACCTCATCTTTACATTACCTAGAGTACCTGGTATGGTGTAAACGCTATGTACATAGTTCACAAGACAAAAAGCTGTACATGTCAAGTGCAGACAAATTTTTCCAAGTAATTTTGGCCTAAGCTTAGTTGACCACAGACGTGGAGTCCACAGATACAGAAGGCTAACCGTACAGCTTTATTTTCTTCCTATAACAGATTGAGAGAGAGAGAGGAGCCAGGCTTGGTGCAAGGACCCCATGTTGTCATCCATTACCAGTCTTCTCCTCTGTAGCTACTCTGCTTTCTTTAGCATCCTGTGGTTCTTTGGTCCCCAGGACCTACAGCTTGGAAAAGCATGAGTTAGCTGAATCCTTTTTTTTTTTTTAATGAAGAAACTACTAACTTTTCTGTAATACATTTCCATCAACATATTAGTAGCCAAAACTGAAGCCCATGGATACTCCTAGCTATTCAGCATCTCAGGAAATTAGATTTTGTTGGACTTGTAAAAAATCTGTTGAGGTATAATTCATATGTCACCCATTTAAAGATGAGAATTGAGTGATTTTTTTGGTGACATTTGTAGTTGCACAGTTGTCAACCACAATCTAATTCAGTTTCATTACCCCAAAAAGAAACCTCCTACCTTTGCAGTCACTCCTGATTCTTTCCTTCGCTCAGCCCTGGGCAACCGCTTCTCTCCTTAATGTCTCTATAGATGTGTCTGTTCTAGACGGTTCATGTAAGTGGAAGTATGTAGTATGTAGCCTTTCATTGACTTCTTTCACTTAGCATAGGCTTTCAAGATTCTTCTGTGTTGTAGCGTGATCAATAAGTACTTCATTCTTTGATACTGCCCAAAAGTACTGCACTGCATGGATGTATGACTCCTCTTTTATTAGTTGATACACTTGAGAAAATGGAGCCCTTTATCGCATTCCCATCTGAACAAAACAGTGCTCCCACTGGTAAGGATCGGGGCACAGCTGTTGGTGGCCCTAGCAATGTCTGCCAGCTGGGCTGCTGTGGTAGTTAGTACTGGCACTCTTTTAGCAACTTTAAAGTTCTGTAGGGATTGTGAGGAGTGTTAGTGACTGTAAGGAATGCCTGATCAGATTGATTTTTAGACTGGTGAGTATTGCCGTTACTTGAGGAGACAGCCTGGTAAGGATTACTATCTAAACTTTTAACCTTTAGGCCTTTGTCCAGAAACTCTTACTATTCCATTGTGCCTCCTATTACTTTGGCCTCTGGCCCTACTGTATTGTATCCATCTCTGATTGTGCTGCCACTTTATAAAGGGCTTGTGAAGTCATCTTCTCTGGGCCAGGCATGCCGTATCTTCTGTCACAAGGTACCTTTGCTTCAGCTTCATGATCTGACTACCGAGGCCTTTGGAGTTAAGCCAGAGATTGGCTGTGTCTCCAAAGAAGTTCTTAACGTAAACATTGGTGTATCATGTGAGTTTATTGGGTTGTAGTTCATATGCTTTTATTTAGTCAGTATTTCCGTTTACATGAGGTTTGTTAACCTTTCAATTAGCACTATTTGGTCATAGAATGACTTAATATATATACGTAAAGAGCACTTCAGACATTGTCTGTGTAAATTACAGACCAAGATACTGTGCTAGAGGATTTGATGAACATGAAGAAGAATTGGTCCCGAGTCTGGCTGCAGAAAATCACCGGAGTCAGTAGTCTGAATAAAGCTCCTGTAGTCCCAGCTTACTCAGCCAGAATGGATTTGATCTGACCACAGTGTCTTCATCGCGAAGTGCATACCTGGTACCTCTGTGTTGAGCCTTTGTGTTGGAATCTCTAGGCAGTATCCTGGCCCACCCCAGGCTTCCTCCCCAGATGAAGTCACAGGTGATTCAGCTAGAAGGAGAGGGGCAGCTGCATCTGACATGCAGGCATTCTTGGTCCGGCTCAGCAGACTCCGCTCTCACGGTGAGTCCTCCCTCAGGGCCAGCTTCCCCTCTTCTGGGAAGGCAGGAAAAGGAAGCCACAGGCGTCTGGCCTGCGGGCCTCCCTGGAAACCTGGACGGGCCCCAGCCCGAGGGGCTTTCCCTGCATCCTTTTCCCTCGCACTCTGGACCGCTTCGCTTTCCTCACCACCCCTGTGTGGCCATCACCCCCTCTGGCACATGTGTTCTATGCCCCTCTCGAAGGAACGCTGTTCCCGTTCCACAGGATGCAACACTTCAAGTGCATTTAAACAGTTTTCAGATTGAAAAGTAGATATAAATGTTGTTTTTTCCATAACTCCTTTTGCAAAACATTGCATTTTAAAGATGAAAGCATTATAACCTAAGTCTTTTACAAATTATGGAAGCTGGGCATGGTGGCACACAGCACTCAGGAGGCTGATGCAGGATTGTGTGTTCAGGGCCAGCCTGGACTACACGGGGAACTCAGGGCCAGCCTGAACTATATAGTGAGACCCTGTCTCAATAAGCGAACAAACAACAGGTGTGAAAACTGAATTCAATATTATTTCCCCAGATACAGGATGGAAAATAGGCCCTTGTATTGATATGGGTTAGGAGGAGGATGTGCTTTTCTAGGAAGGGGATTTAATTTATTAGAGTAGTGACTAACTCCATTAGTGGATATATTAATGTGTATCTGTCAAATGAAAAAAAGTTGATTTTATCTTATAGTTTAGATCGGTGAGCATTTGTTGCTGTTATTAGAGCACAGTAATCAGCAGGGAGTGGCACAAGGGAAGATTCTTGGGTTAAATGGCGTGAAGGCTTGATGCTTCCTGTTTGCCACACTAAATCAGTTCTTACGATACACATACCCTTGTACCCTCTCATGTGCTGTGTCCCCAATGTAGTGTTGCTCCGTGCCCATCACATGAACCCAGATAACTCCTTGCCAGTGTAATTCCTGCCCTTCAAGAGGGTGTTCTTGATCCCCAGCCCCTCACAATCTGCTCTTTGTTCCTATCTAGCTACTAGCCCAGCTTTTCCTCTGTGCATTTATAGTTTCTAATAAGCTAAACACATGGCCAACTTTGACCTCTAACCAACTACATCTACACTGCGTATCTACTGCTACCTGGCAGTTGCTTTATTTTCATATAAAATTTCCAAGGCATACAATCTCACTAAGCCCATCGTCACTTTTTCACACCAGACCATAGCTAGCTGGTGTCTTGGCTTTTGTCCGCTGAGGTCTCGTGCAGGAAGACCAGATGGACAGATGGACTCTCTTCCTCCTGGGTGTAGCAGTGAGGCTGCCCCATAGGCACAGAGGCCTGGGAAGAAACAACTCTATCTGTTTTATCTTTCTGCCTTGGGCATAGGAGGAATTTTGAGACAAGTTGGCTCTTTCAGCTTACCACTCAGAAACAGTAACTATACTGTAGCTGAAGGATTTGATCTGCTGGTTGAGGATTTGGTCATTAGTTTTTTTCATTCAACTAGAATGACTGTGATGCTCAGGGATTGGTGAAGCCAAGGACCCAGTCCTGTCCTTCCAGTCTGCACGTGGTCAGTCTGTTACAGCACAGTGTGTGGGAAGGGAGGTTCTGAAGCTGTGTCTGCACTGAGATGCCACCGTGGAGACCCCTCCTGAGGGGCCTAAGGAAACCGAGGAAGCTGGATCCTGTGGGAGTGTCTCCAGAGACATCGTGAGCCCTAGAGGCCCAGGAGGCCTGCTCCAATGGGGAACTGTTGGGGCCACCACCCTTGGGACAGGAGTGCTGCTAGGGTTTGTGTGTGGCAACTGGGTGCATGTGGCCCTCTGTTCGTCTGAGTGTCCATCCCTTCTGTCCTTGAGTTTGGTGTTACAGTTGGTCCCCATAGTGTGGTGAGAGACTGTGCATCTCTGAGCCGCAGTCCCAGGGCATGACCAAGAGTAAGGAAACCCTTGGGCATTGTCCGGAATCAGTCAGCTTTCTCCCCTTGTTGTTGCTGAAACTTAGTTGCAAACCTAATCCTTTTCATTTAAGAATGTTTCTTGGAAAACTATTTTTTCCCCAGAGATAAAAACCAAAAATATCCTTCTTATGGAAAACTGCATCACATTAGGTCAGTGAGCTGAATTTCTATTCTCAGGGTGGTAAGAGAGGTCTGGCCAGGTCTCCAAAGCAGGGGCTGGGCTCGAGGTGTTCTCTCAGTCCTGACCTCCCACAGCTCCCCAGTGCTGGGCCAAGGCTTTGGCGCTGGCTACCTTGGAGAAGGCCTAGGGAGCCTGGACATGAGTAGCCTCTCCTACACCCCCATCTAGACATGCAGAGGCCTCGTTTACCTCCCTGTTAAAAATGGACATCTGTCTACTCTGATGTCGCCCCAGGCTTGAAGAAAACACCAGGATGTCACATGCTCACCGAGTACTCAAGAGACCAGCCAAGCCCAGAGTGGTCACAATACAGACTAGACCGGAGCTTCGGGGCAGGTATTCCTGCAAGAGAAGCTGCCACTATCTGGTGGGTCACCTGCAGGCCTTAAGTCCCTGTGGCTCAGGAAAAGGAAGACACCCCATTTTCTAAACAGCAGGCAGGCTAGAGGTCCTCTTAACAAATGTGAATGCATAGAATCATGTGAATTAAGGTGTGTGTGTGTGTGTGTGTGTGTGTGTGTGTTAACTATTACATCATAAGCACCCCAAGAAAGAAAGACAACTTACTTTAGCACTTAGGATTTATTCATTTCTTGGAGCAAGAGAGTACTTTTACTCAGCAGATTTAATCCTACTATTTTCTACAGAGCAATAAACACATATGGAATTCATTATTCCAGGAATTCTTACACTATTACTAGTTCTACAGATATGTTCAAAAGGCTTGGAGAAAGGTGTGCCAGAGACAGGGCTTTTTCCTAAATCCCCGAAGAGATGGATTTATCCTTAATATTGACCTACGGCGTGAGACAGCTATGTATGGGGAGCTCTTTGTAAACTCACTGGTGGAGTGCTTTTTCCATAGCTGCGTCTCCATGGTATTGCGGAAAGTCTATTTCATAATGTTCATTATTTATTCTATCTACGCAGACCAGCCAGAGTGCCAAGAGTTACTTTCCTAGTAGCGGTAGCAGCCCCAGCCCAATGACCCTGACCTCTGGACCCAGACCTGAGACCACAGGACGCCTTCTAGGGTTGGGCTGCAGCCTGTGGCCATGAGCCACTAAGGAAATGGCCCGTGACCTGGACCTCACCAACTCTGCTGCTCCACTTCACCAGCAGAAACATTGCCTAGAATGTCATTCTCAAGGGTCGACACTATTGGCTGACCTACCACAAAGGGGAGGCACCGGAAACTGCCAAGACAATTTTATGATAAATAGCCTCCTTCTTTTCCACCCTGGAAATTAGGTTTCCTTGATCTTTTTTAAGTTTAAAAAACTTTTATAATGAAATTGGAAAGTACACGGCACCTTTGTTACAAATATTCTTTCTCATCTTGGCACAGTTACTAGAAAGTTGCCTGGAAATTATTTTTAAAGTTCTAAGGAAAATACACTTTTATAACCTGATGTGCTTGCCACAATAAGCATTTGATTCACTTCCCATTGTCTGGGAGAAAATAGGAGGTTTAGTATAGGATTTGTTTATTGGTGGGTTAACTAAAGTCTAGTAATTAAAAAAAAATACCTTTGGAGGTTTATATTGCCCCTTCCTCTTCCATACATCTTAATCTCCCTTTAACAGTTTTCCTCTTTCTAACTTCCTATGTGGCGTTCAGATAACTGTAACCCACCTTCTTTCAGTTAGCATTTGGGTTTAAAGTTCAGTGGTTCTATTTTTAATAAAAGTCTTTTTTTCTTTTAGAGGTACATCTTTTCACCTAAGTAATTGCATGAGTTTTTTGTATTGATTTTAGATCATTTTAAACATGCTTTTTTAATACAAAAAAAAAATCAACCCTATTAATGACATTTTTTGAGGTTCTTAGAAGTCTTAAGCTGCCTATGTCTTTGCTGTCTTTTGCAGCTTTTTTGTGTGACCCATAAATCTGGACTCTGACCTCATGTTCTTCCTGGCCTTGTGTCTCAAAATCATGTGGGGCCTAGGTTAAGCGTATATGCTCACCCAGGAAGTAACTAACGCATTGCACTCATCTGATGCCAACTCATCAGATGATACCTTCCCTGGACCATAACCACAGAGTTGTTAAAACCCCAACTGCAGCATGGGACTACCAGCCTGTGCTTATTTAATTTTTGGTGGAGACTTTTCTTTAACCACAGAAGCCCAGGCCAAGACAAACATGTTTCATTGCCTCCCTTTGCCAAGGAGGTATTGTTTGTCCTAGTCCATCCTTCCACTGAGGATGTGACTCCAGTTTTGGTGACTCTAAGTCTACTTGGATGACTGGCCTTTTCCATTAAGCCCTTTTTAAGCCTCGCGTCACATGATCTCACCACTTTTCATAACTATTTAGGCTTCTCTTTTCTTCTCTCTTTGATCAGCTTTAGTCATCAGCTCCACTGCAGAAAGTGAGCTCTCTCTCACGACCATCTCTTACATTCCTATGGCCAGATCCCACTCCTGGTTAACCCAATTGACTCTCCCCTGTACCAGCTGTTGTCACACAAGAACTTGCTGGCTGATGCCCAATGTGCAGAAACCAATTGGCACCAGCTTTTACAAAGAGAAGCTTTACTGCAGGTTAAGTGACACAGAAATGGGATGCACAGTCAGGCTTACCTCCTCACTGGCCAGTAGTGAAGAGTTTAAATGGAGGGGTCTGGGGGAGATAGAGAGCTGACTGCTGATTGGTTGTAACTGAGAGCCTTGGTGGAATAGTCCACACCCATTTCACCAGCCCAGGTGGAACTTGTGAATCAATCTGGTTTATCCTGCAGTGGTCAACTGAACTTCTAATCAAGGTCCACAAGGCCCTCTTCATGTTCCTTGGGTGCCACTGATTAGAGATGAATCGTCCCACCAGGCTCTCAAAGTTATGTTAGGCAGGTCCTAGGGTTCTGCACCTTCTCCAACACAGCTTGAGCAATGTTTAGGAACAGGGAATTTACCATTATGTGGCCCAGTTTTAGTCAGTGTGAGTAGATTCACATCTCCAGTGAAAATTAGATAGCTGGGCTGCTAGTTTCCTTTTTAATTCAAGCCTTCATACTTCACATTGGCTCATAACTTTGTTAGGCAGTTTCATTATAATTATCTTCTCTCTCAACCTTTTCCTTACAACCCTTCTCTCCAGCCTCTCTTTCAACCTAATCTTACTGTTTTGGAGCATATAGAAGACATCAGAAGGAAAGTTATTTGTCCTCTATGCCCCCAGCTCCACAATCCCATGTATACCTGTTCCCGTCAGTTCTGCCTTTTCTCCTATTAGATTGGGAAGCATCACTGCTCGCAGGAAGGGCATCCCCTCCTCTTGTTCTCCACCCTCACTCACCCTTCCTTTCTCCAGGACTGTGCCCGTCCCCTCTCTGTTCTATCAAGGGCCTTCAAACTCAAGTGAGCCTCCACATTTTTAGATGTTTCTAGTTCAGTAGGTCCAGGGTAGAGCCCGAGAATCAGAATTTCCAAGTTCCCAGCTCATGCTGATGCCATTGGCCTGGACAGCACATCTTTAGAACAGTTCCCTCCTACAGTGGTTGACCAACTGCTACTTCTTAGCATAGCCAGAGAGTTCGTTCTTTGTTTAAAACTCAAGATGCCCTGACCACAAACTAGTACAATTAAATCAAGATTTGGGGCATTGGTATTTTTGAAATTTCCTATTTCCAATGTGTAGCTAAACTTAATAACAAACATAGGAATTTTAACAAAGGTTTTTAATACAGATACAGATTTGATCAGCTGGCAAGTTTAATAGATGGAATGCCAAACAAATAGAATGCATATCTATTATATAAAATTCCAGATTATCAAAATTTTTAGATATAGCTAAATTGCTTATAGGAAATTTGTAGCATTGACAAATATTAAAATAGAACAAGGGTGTAAAATTAATAACCTAAGTACCTTTATTAGGAAACTCTAGGAGGAGGAATAAATTTAGCCTAAAGCAAGCAGAAGAAAGGAATAATAAAATGGAGAGCAGTAAATAAAATTAGACAATAGACAAAATCAACCAACCAAAAGCTGATTCTTAGAAAAGATCAATGTAGTATAACTAAGTAAAGTCAATATTAGAAAGGCACACTTGAGGGCTAGGGATGCAGCTCGGTGGCACAGCGCCTGCCTGGCAAGCATGAGGTCATGAGTTTGATTCCCAGTACCAAAAAAAACAAGGCACACTTCATTCAACATTAAAACTTTGATTAATGTAATACATTCCGGAGCAAGTCATTACTTCAATGAATGTTAATAATGTTAAGTGAAATAAATCAGACACACGAGCTTGAATAATGCATTTAAAATATTGCAAGATGCATTGCATGGTTTCTCATATTAAAAACAGATTAGACACAAAAAGCCAAATAAAAGATTGATAATAGGAAATATTATCAATAGGCAAGTCTTTCTCAAATGGGAAGGGGATCAAGAGACGTAGGAGGGGGGAGTGGAAAAGGAGTGAGAAAAGGAATTAAGATGTGCTGTGTACATGGACCAACTCCACACAAGGAACATAAAGATTATGTAATGCAAACATATACTAATAAAAACATTTAATGCTGGTTGTTACGGTTTGTGTGTGGGTGTCCCCCCAAAGCCACATGCAGTCGTAGGGTGGGCTTTTAGAGTTTGATTGATTATGGATGTGAGTGCTACACTGCCCTGGGGCAGATAGTTTCCATACAGTGTAAGGGAGAGGAAGGGGCTGCTTGCCGCTGCTCCTCCCCTTTTGTTCTGGTTACTTTTGCTATCTTCTGCTGCCGTGAACTGATGCCTGTGCCATGTGCCACCCTGCCTTGGAGCCAGCTGAGTATGGACTGAAACCTGCACAAACTGTGAGCTAAATAAACCTTTCCTTCCTTAATTTTGGGTTTCAGGTACTTTGTCTCAGCAAAGAGAGAAAAGTAACCAAGACACTGGTAAAGGTGGTGTTGGAAAAATTCAGCAGCTGTGGAAGATAAGAGTTCTTAAGAAGCTAGAAATAGAAAAACACTTAACTGTTTAAAAGACATCCATCAGAAATCCACTGCAAACATCATACTTAATAAGAAAACATTTAAAACATTTCCATTAAAGCCAGAACATGGCCAGGATGCTGGACTCCACTTCTACTGTTTCACAGGCCATTATTGCTCACCCTGCTCGGGCAGTGAGACATGAACAAGAAATAATGTCGGGGGAGGGGTTGTAATTATTCACTGATGATTTTATATCAAGAAAACATAGAAGATTGAACAACTTATTAAAACTAATCCAAAAATAATAACTAAGAGACCTGGCAAAGAGAACTTACAAAAATCACTTCGACTTTTCAATAAGCAATTGATAATCAGAGTACCTTTTTATTTATTTATTTAATTTTTTTTTTTTTGTCTTTTTGAGACAGGGTCATGCTACGTAGTTCAGGCTGGCCTTGAGCTCACTTTGTAGCCCAGGCTGACCTCGAACTCACAACGATCCTCCTGCCTCAGCCTCCCAAGTGCTGGGATTATAGGCATGCGCCAAATACCTATCTTTTTAGAATGTCATATAAAAACTGCTTCAAAACAACTACTGTGTAAGATCCATAAACAAGTCAGCAAACATGCAACACTTACACAAAAGCATATCAAACTTTATTGAGGTTATTGAATTTAGGCCTGAATACATAGAAAAATTGATTATGTTTCTGGATGCAAAGATCCAAATTTTTAAATATGTAAATTCTTTCCAAATTAACTAATGCATTCAATGCAGTTATAAACAAGGGCTTTATTTTTTTTTGACAAGGTCTCATGGTGTACTTCAGGCTGGCCTTGAGTTCACCATGTAGCCCAGGCTGGCCTCAAATTCACAGTGATCTCCTGCCTCAGCCTCCCCAGTGCTGAGATTACAAGTGTGCACCACCATGCCTGGCAAGCAAGGGCTTTTGACATGGACTGCTAAGTGTATTGTAACTCTGGGAGAGAGACCTGGGAGATAAGCAGGACAGATGGCAGTTCCTCTATTTTGTAAATTAGGAAACTGAAGCTCAGACACTTCATCAAACACTTCCAGAACATGACTGCTGACAGTGAAGAGACTCAGCTCACAGCGGGTTCCTCAGGGTGCAGCAGCTCTGAGCTGAGGCATGCAGAGAAGATTTCACCTGTCATAGAATTTGGAGCTCAGATTATTGATTGCACTGAGCTGGTCATCCTCATTACAGGGTTCTTGACACAAGAAGTGATTAGTGGAGTGAATAACAGTAATCACCACTATTACTTAAGAGTTATGGGATGGCCATGGGACCTGCTGGAGATCCCTCTAGGGCTGCAACAATGGTATTTTCTCGTTATACCCTCTGTGGTCCCACATGCTCAAAGTAAGGGGTAAATGAATTACAAATAATAAATACCACTGAAAAGTATGGGGTACTATAAAGACAAGAAAATGGAATAGTCTGACCCATACCAGCATCAGAAGGTCTGGACAGCATTCTAAGGGGGAAGAAGGGGCAGCACTAACCCTGTTGTGAAGCTGGCATGTGTAGTAGCAGTCTCTTCTTTGATGAGCCCACAAGACCACAAAAATAACCACGTTTTTAAAAGTTGCTTGATTCACACTACATGACACTGAGAAAAACCCATTGTCACCTTGATTATTTGTACTGGGGATGGATCAGGAGAATTATAGAGATGAAGTGCTCCAGGTTTTCTACTGTCCCTTGGCACTGCCACAGCCCACCCTTAGCGTAGTGATGGTGGATGTCACAGCTCTTGATCTAGCTGTGGACTTAGCCCCTGGGAGAAGGCTGGACATAGAGGCAATCTGATCATTACTCCTTGCTGGCTCTAAGACCTTGGGAAAATCTCACGGCCACCTTTAGGGTCCTGATTGCTGGGATACTGGCACTAATCATCTGGATTACTGATAAGATTAAGTGTGGGATCCACCAGCACTCTCAAACTTCTCTCCAAAAGTAGTCCAAGAACCTAGTGGGGTGAACCCAGGGGTGCAGAGGTATGCTTCTAGAGATCCTTGGAAAACATGAAAATTCTCAAGGACCCCTGCCATATCTAAATGTAAGTGTGTGTGCTTTTACTTTGTTATATCTGTGCTGAACATAAGAATGTTACCTCTCCGTGTAGCCTTCCTCACAAATGAGCAGAACTAACTGGAGAAAAAGCCAGCTGCAGGGCTCTGGGGTACAAGCAGCCCAGTCCAAGGAGCTAAGAAGTGGAAGTGTTGTTGGATGGCATGATGTCTAAAGATTCCAGGCTCTTTCTGTCCCACCCAAAGAATTGTCTGGGATCACTGGTGAGCAGTTTAACACAACTTTTATTCAAAATGAAGGAAGATCCCATGTAAAGAAAGAAAAAGAATGAAGAAAGGAGGGGGGGGGTGGGCCACTGCCAAAACAGGACAGCTGAACAGCAAGACTGTAGCGGTGGTGAAGTCAATGGATGCGCCTCTTCTATCCCACTAGAGCCAACCAGATCCAATCAGTCAGAAGTTGCTCTGCCCACACTTCCTGACAGTTACTGACAGGTCACATCTGTTCCAGATGAAGCTGCATGGTTACATCCTACTCCCAACATTCAGGATCTTTGTAATTGACAGATTACATCCTGCCTTCCACCCACCCTGGCATGTGCTAATCTGGTACCTCTGGAGGGCCTTGGTAAGTCCTAAAACAACCTCTGCATATTGCTGTTTCATTGTCACAGCCCAGAACAGTGAAGGTGTGAGACTGAGGAAGTCGTGAGGCCTTGCTGAGAGGAGGAAAGGCTGCTACATGGACAGATCAGGGTGGCCGCCTAAGCAGTGTGGCCAGGCCTCAAAGGCTCCTCTCAGGAGCTCCTCCTCACTGCTCCCCAGGACAGCCCTGCCAGGCCTGGCCCAGTTATTGGTGGAGACCATACCCTCCTCACATTTGCCATCCCCAAACCCTGAGACCAAACCCCTGTGCAGGGGTCCCCCTTCCTCAGCAGATCTCTCTGCAGGCCTCCTGGCTGAGAGAGATGGCTTCTGGGCCATGGGGAGCATGCAGATTAGAGATCAGGGACCTTGCAGGCCAAGGTACACCTTAGGGAAATGGGTACCAGTGTGACACAAGATGACAACCAAACTGAGACAGAGCTAAAGGGAAGGGTAGGGGTCTTCAGGACATAGGGTTGACTGAATGAAAGGGAGAAAGGGTGAAATGCTTGAAAATCTCTCCAAATATCCACTGTTGCTATGTCCTTGGCTGGCATGGGTCCTTGCTTTCAGTGACAATAAAAATGAAAGCTAAAGTACAAATTTGCAAGGAAGAAACATTAACTGGAAAATAAGGTAGAGAAAGGACTCCAGCTTGAGTAGTAGCTGGAAGGGTATACACTGATGAAAAGGATCAGATTGGCCTGCCCACAGGACACAGACCAGTTTGATGGGGTGTTGCAGTGGACTGAGGCCAGTCAATCATTCCCTCAGTCCTAGTTTTGGAGTTCCAAAGGAATCCCCATTTTCCTGAGAGGTGATTTTATTCTCAGTTTGTGGCAGTTTTCAGTCATGTATGGCCCTGTTTTCTCTGGGACTCAGGTAACTACTGGATTATGTTGCAAAGGCTGGTAATTAGATGTCCCTCTGAATTCTGAAAATTACTTCCATCTTAGTGTTCTCCTGTCTTGAAGGGGAATGAGATACCCTAGGTAAATTTAGGGCTAGTAAGCTTTGTTCTGCCAACTTTTCTTAAGTAATAGATTTACATCCAAAGTTTTAAGGTAATAAAGGATGCGAAATGAATGTCAAGCTTTGCTCTGCTCTCAGTTACTTTTGGGCATTTGTAGGCCCAAGTAAAGAGTCATGCGTGTTAACAAAAGCCACTTTTAAGCCCCTGACTGCCTCAGAAAAAAAAAAGAAAGAGAAAAAAATCATACTTTTAATGAGGAAGAAGTTAAGCACCAAGCTTTGTCCCTGTAGTGGTCTCTGCCTGTGTCACCTAGAGGATTTTCATAGGAATCCTGAAAACATTGCACACCAAATCCCAATTTTATGTTTTTCCAAGACCCAACTTGCTCTTTTACTTGGAGTCAGATTTCTCATCATGGCTCTAGCAGGGTGGTCGGTGGAGGGCTCTCTCTGCTTCTTTGTTGCCACTTTTGTGGCCTTGATGGACCCAGGCACATTTTTCCCCTGCAAGTAGACTTTCCCATAAGCATCACTGCTATTACTTCCACCACCATCACCATCAACCACCTCCCCTCACTGACCACTGTTATCACTGCCATTCCCTGAGTGCTCATTACATTTCCCTGGGCTGAGGGAAACACTTTCCAGCCATTGCTTCCATTAGCTGTTCTCTGCTGTCTTGATTGTGCTAGAATTCTTTGCCTGAATTGGTCCAAGTGCCTGCCAGGAAGATCACATTTGTCCCTTACTTCAGAAAGGAGGAAAACTCCATGAGAGTGCTTAGGCTTCCCACCACTTTTAGGAATGACAAGTTGCCTATCAGTTGGGTTAGGAAACTTGTCTCCCTGTGTTCTTGTTTTATTTTTTACAGATTGCCTCTGCGCACCTCACAGACTCAGAGCCAGCCCATCTCTCATTATATTTCAATTAGTAACAATCATTAACTCATCACACATTTTGAGAGGCTTTGCCCAGGAGGTAAATTTGTGGATGGTTAGTGGTGATAGTTAATAAAAAGCTACATGGTCCTACTCCTCCCAGGGTAAAGGGCTTATTTAAGTGCCAGAGGAAAAGAAGACCTTGCATGGTGTCCATTCTCAGGAGATTTCCACAGTCTTCATAGGGGCTTAACCCAGGACTCTTGGCAAGGCCTGTGAAAGGGAATTTCAGGACTCTCCACCTTGGCCTTCAGACGTTTCCAGGAACTGAGCCAGTTCCTTGAAGTGTTATTTACATTTGAGTCTGCATTCATGTGGATGACAGAGCTGTGCAGTTAGACAGACTGGCAGTAAGCCAGTGAGTTCTTACAGCATGGCCTTGATATTGCCCATCACATATTATCACTGTTATTTGTTTACTATGTCTTCTATTTTGCAGCTTGATCTTTTTACATTCTCCTACTTGGTGGTCTCACCTAGCTCAGTGATCTGGTGAAACTTACAATCAGCCAGTCACATGGGGCTATCACTTTGTGACTACTAAGGAGATCACTCTTGTCTCTCTCTCTTTTTTTTTTTTTTTTGTCATTTGGCTACCCTCTTTTAAATTCCTCTTCACCCCTTTCGCTCATTTTTCTGCTATTTGTTTGCCTTTTTTTTCTTTATGAACTGTAGGAATTCTTTATATATCAGATATGCAAGCCCTTTGACAATTATATGTATTGCAAATATTTTCTGTCACTCTATGCTTACTTGCTTATTCCCTTCATGGCACTTTAGATGATCAAATTCTTTCCTTTAATGTAGTCAAATGCATTGATTTCTTTCTTTTTTTTTATACAGAGTCCCACTATAATGCCCATGCTGCCCTTGAACTCCTAGGCTCAAGCAATCCTCCTGCCTCATCCTTCCAAGTAGCGAGGTCTATAGGCACATGTCAGCAAACCTACTTCATGACAGTACTTTTCCTGCTTTATTTTAAAATATAATTTTTATCTCACAATTATAGGATGTTCTACATTATCTTCTAAAATCTTTATTGTTTATATTTCAGATTTATGTCCATAGTTCACCTACAAACTAATTTTTGTACATGGCTTGATATAGGAG
The DNA here is from genome assembly GCF_000276665.1 of Chinchilla lanigera. NCBI lineage: Eukaryota > Metazoa > Chordata > Mammalia > Rodentia > Chinchillidae > Chinchilla > Chinchilla lanigera. The sequence goes on from NW_004955501.1 coordinate 4,438,571, forward strand.
TTAAGTTTCATTTGTATTTCATATTATATCTTATAGTCTCAGAATGATTTATCAAAAGGACCATCATTTGTTGTTCTGCTGTATCATCTTTGTCTCTAATCTAGTCTACTTATATGCTCTATATTTTGTTCCATTGGATTGTACTCACACCACATTGTCTATACTACAAATACTTTGAAGTATCTTAAGATACTTACTATTTGATTGGAAACACACAAATCTAGAGATTGAATTGGAAAGAACATTCTTCTACTCCAAATATTTCTTCTGTTCCTTTGCCTTTTCTCCTAGTATTTTTTTTTTCTTTGCCAGGGGTACTGGGAATTGAACTCAGGACTTTGCACTTGCCAGACAGACGCTGTACTATTGAGCTAAATCCCCAGCTCTCTTCTGGTATTTCTAATACATGTGTTTACACTATAATTGACTCACAAATTGGGAATTTTTCTGTTCCATTTTTTCTTTTTGCTTTTCACTTTGAGAAGTTTTGATTGACACATTTTCAAGTTCATTATTTCCTTAGCCATATTCAGTCTACTGATGAATCCATTAAAGGTAGTCTTCAATTCCTTTACAGCATTTTTTATTTCTAACTATTTTTTTGATACTATCTTAGAGTTTACATTTTTCTGTTTATACTATCATCTGTTTTTGCATGTTTCCGTTTTTTCCATAGTGCCTTCATTATGTTAATCACAGTTACTTTAAATTTCTGATCTGATAATTCTAGGGATAGGTGGGGCAAGTTAGAGTGAGATTTTATGTTTATTTGTGAGGACTTAGGCTGTGTTTGCTGTGTTCTATAGCTGTGGTGTCAGAAGTTAACATTTCTTCTGGTATTCTTTTTTTTTGTTTTTTTCTGTTGTCTATGGGTTCCCCCAGAGATGACTTCTTACATAAGATGTGAAGCTTGCAGGCCTTTGGGTTGTAACAGCCTACACTGTGCAGGAATCCTGGTGATGTGGTATAAGGCCATAGTAGGGAAACATTCTACAGTCCAAGACCACATCTCAGCCTGTGTCCCTTCACAATAGTTTCTCAGGTCCCCTACTCCTTGAGTGAAGGCTCAACAGGGCTAAGTTTAGGAGTTTCCCTTTTCCTAGGTTGGTTAGGCTCAGAAAAATCTGATCCAGTTAGGATCTGGTAAGATAGTTTCCTTGTTGAGGGGCTCAGACAGTTCTGAGTATATTCTGGAATGGCTGTTCTTACCTTCTTCTTAGCAGAAGCACTAGGAGACAGAGTGAAAACTGCTAAACAATGTGGGGGTCTCCCCATTTTTCCTCCCACTGGAGGGAGGTTAGTGAACATTGAGCTCTAGCAACTTGTCAATTTAAATATTCCTACCAGTACTGGCTCCAGCTGTGGGCTTCTGTTCCTGGGCTTTTCCTGGTGAGCTGTGCTTCTCTAAATCCACCTGGCTGTCTCTCCAGTTTTCAGGGCATCAGCTTGCCTTCTGACCTCAATTCTCTAAGGAATCTAAGAAGACTTACTGCTTTTCAGTATGTTCAATTTTTTTCTTGTGTGTGGGTGAGAATAATAATTTCCAAGATCTTAACATGTCAAACCAGGCCCCAGAAGTTCAATTTTTTAATATAAGTTTTCTAGCCAGTGACCATGGCATTTAGTCTTACAAACATTCTTGTGTATTTACTTCTACATATTTGATATTGGGTTATGATACTGTGAGCATATCTAGTTTTAAAACCTGATTGTGTATCTAATATATAGATATATTAATTTTTAAACAACCTTACTGACACATTTCTATGCTATAAAGAACTATTTAAAGTGTATATTTCAATGACTTTGGTAAATGTGCAGAATTACACAGCCATCACTATAATCCAATTTTAGAATGTTTTTGTTGTCAGAGAAAAAAAAAATTGTACCTATGTCAAATATTAACAAAGCCAGAGAATTAAATATTTTGTTTTGTTTTGTTTTGCTTTGTTTTTTTTTCTGATACCAGGAATCAAACTCACGACCTCGTGCTTGCCAGGCAGGTGCTGTGCTGCTGAGCTAAATCCCCAGCCAGAGAATTAAATATTTTGAGTGAAGACCTAAACATTATTTCACTTCTCAAAAATAGAAAGAAGGAAAAAAAGATTTAAAACCCCAGCCATTAGTTAACATGGTAAGGATGGGGTTTTAAACAATAATGTATCTTTACTAGCAATGACTCCAATGGGAACTGAACTCATCTTCAATTTGTAGTAGAGGTGACTGAGCATTTTAAAGGGCAAATGAGAGAATGGGAAGGGACACACTCAGTAGATCCAGAGAAGTTAAAAATTACCAAAAAATGGGAATGGGGCATTGGTCCAAGTGAAATCCATCAGCTTCACTAACTGCTGTTCATCAGAGTTAGACTCCCAGCCTCCCACAGAGACTAGGTGACAAGGGCCCTATATCTGATTATTGGCTGGAACAAACAGTACATTCTTTGTCAGCCTTGAATTTTCTGAGGCAGGCACTTTAAGGGAGGCTCAAATGGCCATCAAAATGGATGGGGCTTTGAGCTTCTAGAAACTATGTCAGCGTTTGTTCAAGTCTTTATAGGGCCATCTTGAGGACTATTTGAGAAAGCTCAGAGGAATCTAGTCATAGAAAGAATCTCTATTACTCATTGGCAGTGAATACCCATTCTCCCCTCTTTTCCACAGGCATCCACTAGCTTACTTTCCATCACTACAGACTTGCCTATTCTGGACATTTCATGTAAATGGAATTATACAATATTTGTATCAGTCAGCCTTCCCATTGAGGAGTATAGTTAACACCTACAATTTAAAGGAGGAGAGTTTTTATTTGTCTAATGATTCAGAGATTTAGTCCATAGTTGTCTGGCTCCAAGGCAGAAATATCACAGTAGAAACATGTGATGAAACAAAACTGCCAAGTTCATGGTGGTTGGGAAACAAAGCAGGATGGCCGGGAGTAGTGGCACACTCCTGTAATCCCAGCACTCAGGAGGCTGAGGCAGGAGGATCATTGCAAGTTCGAGAGCAGCCAGGGCTACAAAGTGAGCTCAAGGCCAGCCTGAACTACATAATGAGAGCCTGTCTCAAAAAGACAATAAATAAATAAATAAATAAATAAATAAATAAATAAATAAATAAATAAATAAAACCCAAACAAACAAACAAAACCCCAGAAGCAAAGCAGGAGAAAAATACTGGAAAGGAACAAGCTAGGGATTGCATATAGTACCCAATGTCACAAATCCATGACCTACCCAGACACACCTGGGAGCATGCTTTACTAATATACTAGGCATTTCTTAATTCAATGAAATTAACAAATGAAGATTAATTATCATAATCCACCCCTTGTAAACTTCACACATACAAACACATCTCCTTAAATCATACTTTATAAGTAAGGACAGTAGCAAGCTAATAGTTTCACCTCATGTAATACAATTATCCCACATACAGGCAGAAATGCAATAATCTCTTCCCATCATCAGTTCCAGCATTTTTCAAAAGTCCAAGTCTCTTCTAACACTCAAGGCAATCCCTTAGTTTTGAACTTCTGTAACAATAAAAAACAAATTGCGTAATTCCAAGGTATAGTAGCAAAGGGTAAATATTTCCATTCCAAAAGGGAGGAATGGGAGATAGACAAGAACTGGGCCAAACCACGTCTGAACAACCCAACAGGGTAAACAGTAAGTCCTATAGCTCCGTATCTGGCATCTGGGACACACAGTGTTAAAATGTGAGTTCCAAAGGGCTTAAGCAGCCCCACCTCTATGGCATTGTTGGTTGCTCCCCACATGGTTTTTCTCTTGGGCTAGCTTTATTCACATCCTATAGCTTTTCTTGGCAGATATTTCACATTTCTGGCATCTACATTTTCCTGGGTACTCTACTGCACCTTTGGTTTCATTTCTACATCTTCATGAAGTGCCTGCCCAGTGACTCCTTTGCCTGACCTTCCAGGTCTTCCTTTAAAACCTGGGTGGAAGCCTCCCTGACCCCATATTCTTGCACTTTCCATGCCTTAAAATGAGCATCATATTGATGACACTTAGAACTATCAGCCTAAGCAGTAGCTGAACCCCCTGGGAACATGGCTACAGAGGCCTCTGAATGCCTCAATGGCTGAGCATAGTGAAATAAATCCTGGGGAACCAACTCCTTAGGAGCCCTTCTCAAGCAGGGATCTCGTCTTTTCAAATGAAAGTTGGACACTTTTACTCCATTAAACTTGCAATTGCTGGAGTCTTACTGATTTCTGACTGTCTCAGTTACTTTTTTGCTCATTGCTGAGACAAAATATCTGATGTCCAAAATTAAGGAAGGAAAAGTTTACTTAGTTCCTAGTTTGTGGAGGTTTTAGTCCATAATGAGCTGGCTCCAAAGCAGGGTGGAATGGCAGAGGGGCAATAGTTCAAGGTGGCAGAAGACAGCAAAAGCAGCAAAAGCAAAAGGGGGAAGAGAAAGCCACTGTTCCTTCCTTATACTGTATACAGGCCAGCCCCCAGGGTGGTGTAGCACTCACACCAGTAGCCTCTTGCATAGCTCAGGATGTTTACAAAGTGAGGACGATGGCCCTCTGCTGAATCCCTTAGTTAAACTTCTAAACTTCTCAAGTTGACACAATGAATCAACAATTACAATATCCTGGAGCTTAAGCAGCTGCATCAGGACATGTCCTCTACACCCTAGGATGTAGAACTGCTGACTTACTTAGTTAAGCTTCTAAACTTCTCAAGTCGACACAATGTATCAACCATTACACTGACATGCCCTCAAGGCATCTTTATTTTTGTCCCTGTACAAAGTACTTGTTTTCTTTTTAATGGTCCTAAGCTCTTCAGCACCCATACCTCTTTTGACCTCAACTTTATACATGGTTTGTGCTGAGAAAATTTTTAAGTTTTACTAAATTTTCTGTTCCACTTTTTGTCCTTGATTCTCACTGTAAATCTGGGTAAATGAAGCCATTAGTATCCATCCCACAGCCTGAATAGTGGGCTGCTTTGAAACTTAATCCACCAGATTGATGAGCCTACTGCTAATTAGCCTACTAAATCTTGGTCTCCTGCAAAGTCTCAGGACATGGGCAAAATACAGACAATTTTTCTGCCAGAACATAACATAGATGGCCTGTAGTCCAATTGCCAGTGGAATCCTTGTTCTCAACTGAAACCTCCTAATCCTGGTCCTTACTGTCTACCTTTCTATTGACGTTCTGATCTTCTGAGCTCTAATCAGAATCACTCACCAGGCTCTATCTACAGGATTCTAGGACTTTTCCATTCCACTTCTCTAAACTTTTCCAAGCACTTCCCTTAAGCCAGTTCCAAAGGCTTCAAAACCACATGGTCAGGTACAATCACAGCAAGGACCATATTCTTAGCACCAACTTTCTCCATTAGTCAGCTTTCTCTATTAGTCAGCTTTCCCATGGCTGAGATACAATACCTGCACCCACAACTTAAAGGAGGAGCATTTTAATTTGGCTCGTGGTTCAGGGGATTCTACTAGCTTCAAGGCAGAAATACCATCACATAAGCCTGTGGCTGAGCAAAGCAGCTCATTCACTGTGGCCAGAAGCAGAGCAGAAGAATAGTGCCAGGGAGTAACAGTCTCAGGACTATACATAGTACCCAAGTACTATAGTACCTCCATGACCCACTCAGATACACCCAAGAGTGTGTTTTACTATTCTAGTAGGTGTTTCTTAATCCAAAGAAGTTGACAACTCAGTATTAATGGTCATAATATTCAATATGTTTATTTCACTTTGCATAGTGCTTTCAAGGTTTACCCATTTATAGCATATATTAGTACTTCATTCCTTTTTAAAGCTAAATAACAGTCTTTCATATGGATATACCATACTTTTAATCCATTCATCATTGGATGGACATTTGAGTTATTAATTATGAGTTATTATGAGTTATTTTTGGCTATCATGAATAATGCTACTATAAATATTTATGTACAAGGTTTTCTTTGGACACATGTTTTCATTTCTTTTGGGTAGACACCTAAGAATTGCTAGATTATGTGGTAACTCTTGGTTTAGCATTTTGAAGAACTTCCAAACTGCAGTGGACCCTTGATTTACGAACTCAGTTCTTTCCCATGGGCTGGTTGTAACTCAAGCTGTCAATTGAAGGCTCAGGTTCCTCCACACAGCCTTCGAAGTCTCTCTTCTGTATACAGGCAGATCTCAGTGTCTTTAGAGAGACATTGGCCCAGGATTTCTCAGTTAACCTCATATAGGAAAGGATGGTGTAATGTTCCTTCCAGAACTCTTTAAGGGTTAAATCTGTATCTGAGACCATCTGGAAGCACAAGCAGCTGGCATTTGGGTCATAACTCAAGACTTTAGTTATAAAGTAAAGCTAAAATTCCAGTATAACCCCAGTTGTTTGTGTGCCAGGCCAGTTGTAACTGGAGAGTCCACCGTATTTTCTACAGTAGCCGTACCATTTTGCCTTCCCACCAGCCACGTGTGAAGGTTCTGGCTTCCTCATGCCTTTTCTAATGCTTGCTGTTGTCTGTCTTTTTATCATAGCCAAACAAAAGGCTCTGAGTAGTAACTCTTTGCCATTTAGATTTACATTTCCTTCATGGCAAATAATGATGAGCACCTTTTTCATGTACTTACTAGCCATTGATATGTCTTTTTAAAAAGAAATGCCTCTTCAAATTCCTTATCCATTTTAAATAGATTTATTTATTGCTGAGTTTAAGGGATAGTAGACTAGTGGTGGCAAACCTATAGCACGCCTGTTATTGTGTTTTATTTTACTACAAAAGATGTTAATGTATGAGTTATTTTTCTAAGTTAAAACTTCAGTATTCAGGTTTAATTGCAATGTTGCCACTTTGTGATAAGAAAGTGAGTTTTGGATTGTAGTTTAGGCACACAGTCTCTAAAAGGTTTTGTATCACTGTACTAGACTCATAGAGTCCAGTATGGATGGATGATATGCAAATATATTCCTCAGTCTGTGATTGGCTTCTACTTTACTGATAATATTCTTTCAAGAAAAGTTATTTTAAAAATAATCTTGATGAAGTACAAAGTATCAGTCTTCTATTTTATTGGCTTTACTTATACATTGTATATGAGAAATCATTGTCTGACTAATGATTGGAAAGGTTTACTTCTGTGCTTCCAAGAATTTTATAGTTTTTTTTGTTTTGTTTTTTGTTTTTGTGGTTTTTTTCTGGTACCGGGAATCAAACTCACGACCTTGCGCTTGCCAGGCAGGCGCTGTACCACTGAGCTAAATCCCCAGCGCCAAGAATTTTATAGTTTTAATTCTCAATATTTGCATCTATGATCTACTCTGAGTTAATTTTGATATGCGATCTAAGGTAAGAGTCTAATTTTTTTCCTTCACATGCACATATCTCAGTGTTTCCAAATTGTTAGTTGAAAAGAATATTTTTGCCAAAAATCAGCTGACTATAAATTAGGGCTTATTTCTGGAATCTCAGTTTTATTCCATTGGTCTGGATGTCTATCCAGCTCCACACTATCTCGACTACTCTAGTAAGTTTTGAAATCAGAAAGAGTGAGCCCTCCAACTTTGTTCTTCTTTTTCAAAATTGCTTTAGATATTCTAGGTCTCTTGCATTTCTATATAAATTTTAGGATCAGCTTGTCAATTACTAGAGGGAAAAAACCCAGCTATGATTGTGATCTCAGTGAATCTGTAGGTCAGTCTGGTATAATCATCTGAAGAAAATTAAGCCTTCCAATTGATTAACACAGGGTAACTTTTCACTTACTTTGACCTTTAAAAATTTATTTCAACAATGTTTTGTAGTAGTGTAGAAAACTTGTGTTTATTTTGTTAAATGTATTACTAAGATTTTATTTTTCTGATGCCTTGTAAATTGAATTGTTACATTAATTTTATTTTCAGAGTGTGTATTACTAGTATATGGAAATACAATTAATTTTTCTTCATTGATCTTGAATTCAGCAACCTTGCTAAAATATAATATTTTATATTTAATTTGTTCCTAGCAAATATGCTAAAATTTCTATTAACTCTATTAATATTTCTATAGATTTTTTTGAATTTTCTATGTAAACAATATTTCCTGCAAATAATGATAATTTTGTTTCATCTAGTCCGTCAATACATTTCATTTTTATTGTGGTAAAATACACACAAAGTTCACCATGTTAGCCAGTTTTAAAAATACAGTGCACTGATCTGGGTGTAATGGTGCACGCCTATAATCCCAGCACTCAGGAGGCTGAGGCAGGAGGGTCGTTTCTAGTTTGAGGCCAGACTGGGCTACAAAGTGAGCTCAAGGCCAGCCTGAACTGCATAGCGAGACCCTGTCTCAAAAGGACAAAAAAACAAAAACAAAAACAAAAAACTACAATGCTGTGACATGATGCTATGCAATCTGCATGACTATTCGTCTCCAGAACTCTTTTCATTTGCAGGACTGAAACTCTATACCCATGAAATAATAACCCCTTCCCCATTCTTTTAGCCTCTGGCAGTAGCCATTCTACTTTCTTCCTCTACAGTTTTGACAAATTTACGAACCTCCTATAAGTGGAACCATGTAGTATTCGTCTTTTTATTAGTGACTTACACCTCCTGTCCTAATACCCTCATGGTTTACCCACACAGTAGAAGGTGACAGAGTTTTCTTCTTTTTTGAGGCTGGATAATATTCAGGTATGTGTGTGTGATCTTTTGCTTATCCATTCATCTGTTGATAAGCACTTTGATTACTTTACATATTAGTTACCATGACTAGAACTGCTGTGAGTCCTGCATAGAAATATCTCAGTGACACTCTGCATTCAAATGTTTTGTGTGTACACTCAGAACTGGAGTTGTTGCATCATATGATAATTCTATTTTTAATTTTTTGTAGAACCATTCTACTGTTTTCCCCAGCACTCTACCATTTTACCTTCCCACCAAGAGTGCACAAGAGTTCCAATCTCGCCACATCCATGCCAACACTTGTTACTTTTTTAAATGGTGGCCATTCTAAGGGGTATGCAGTCCCCTGTTTTCTTTGTTTTTTTCTTAGAGAAAACCCAAGACTCCTTAAGTGGAGTTGGAGGCCTGTCGCTCTTTTCAGCAGTAATGTCCTGCTACAATATAGGGTCTCTATTGATGTGGTGTAAGGTAGAGGGGAGGGGGAAACAGTTTGTGTTCCCATGCCTAGGTCTCGCTCTTTTAGTGGGACTGTGCTCTTACACCGTAACATTCAGGAGTGCTTCTCAGCTCAGCACCCTCTTTTTTGTGTACTGTAAAATCTTGATTTGCAAGCACAATCCATTCTAGAAACATGCTTGTAATCTAAAACACTTATATATCAAAGTGAATTTCCCCATAAAAAATAATGGAAACTCAAATGATTCATTCCATGACCCACAAATATCCATATAAAATGATTACAATACTGTAATATGTGGAGAAGGGCATTCTATAGCTTACCTTTCAGTGTACTCCCTATTTGAGACTTTGAGCCTGACCAAACCATGATTTTTTGATTCTGGAGGAAGTCTAGCAAAAGTATTAGTGTAAAAGGAAATGACAGCAGAACCTCAGTCCCTGTGGAGAGCTGCTGGGACAACACCAGATGCTTTGCTGAGATATGCCCGAAGGAATGATGACATGATCGCTGGTTAAGTCAAAGTCCAGTTCCTGTGATAATTAGGCTGTATTGTCCTCGCTGATCCTGTTAATGATTCCTCCCATTTTCCCTGTTGCTGCTTTTTGTGTGAATCCCAATAAAAGCCTAAAGAAAATTATAATGGAGGCTTCAGTCCTGCAGGCTGTAGCCCCCTCATCCCGTAACTTTGTCCCTCTTGCTTTTCTTTTCATCCTCTGCACCTCATTCTCGGGAACCTGTTACCCCAAACAGAAACCAACCATACACCGACAGTGATATAACACAAAATATGAAGAAAAGTAAACAACTTAACCTGCACTTACCTTCCCTGCTTTTTGGGGGACTGGATCTCCCTATGTAGTTCAGGCTGGCCTTGAACTCACTATGTAGCCCAGGCTGGCCTTGAACTTGAAGCTATACTCCCGCCTCAGCCTCCCGAGTGTTAGGGTTACAGGTGTGCACCACTATGCCCAGCAACCTGCACTTACCTTTGAAAACCTTTGTGGCTGGTATGAGGGAGACCAGAGAGGTGGGTTATTGTGTAAGATGGCTTTCACTGTCACTAATGCAATCACTGCTATATATTGTGCAGTGGAATCTTTTTCTCTCCCTGCTACTTAAACAAGGAACTTATCCAAAGATACTGGCTTTTGCCTCCTTTTGAAGATTTCGTGGCACTGTGACATTGCATCCTTAAGCAGATTCATCACTCGTACTGCTACAGTCTTTGAGCAGTGTTTTTCTACATTTTGCACTGTTTCCCACATTTTACACATTTTCCTAACTTGTTGCTGTTGGGAGACAGACACCCGCAGCCCTGCAATGAGAGAGAGAAACAGAGAGAGAGAGAGAGAGAGAGAGAGAGAGAGAGAGGAACCAGCGGCTCAGTTGTGATCATGTGATTTTCAGCATCACTTACTACTCATATTGAAAGACTCTGTTCATTTATCAAGTTAAAATGTATTAGAAATATTTTGCTCATCTTACAGAACACTCACAGAACAAGTGACATGCAACCCTAGGTTTTATGGTAATGGAAACTGAACCTATAGTCTTTGCACAGAGCTATAGCCCCCAGCTCCTTTTTATTTTGAGGCAGAGTCTAACCAGATTGCCCAGGCTAAACCTGAACTTAGGAATTTCCTGCCCCAGCCTCCTTGAGTATTAGGATTACACTATGCACCAACACATCCAGTTGGTTAGGCTTTTATAAAGTAGTTTACTTTAAGGTCAGGCCTTTATTAATGAAAAGAGAACGCTCTAGGCATATTCTAAAGTGATTATATTTTCTGCTCTCTTTGCCTGAAACATAACAGGCTTTTCCTCTGACCTTCTCCTTGAGAAACTCACGGGAGGACATTTTCTGGAGGTAAAACTCACAAGTGTGGGATCTCCCTAAGGCTGGGCCGCAAGATTGTGTGTCTCTCAAGCTATGTACAGTCTCCAGCAATTATTCAATTATTCTTCAGAGGGTCCTTACAGGTCCCAGCTGTAGCTTATCTGCTTGGTAAATTCTTATTCTGTATTTGCCCGTCTGACCAGTTTTTAGGAGGTCAGTTTGCCCTAAGACCACAATTCTCTTATGCATCTAAGAAGAGGGCTGTTGATTTTCAGTTTGTACAGCTTTTTTCTTGTAAGAATGAGAAACGACGACTTCCACACTCCTTAAATGTTAGACCAGAAACTGGAAAGCTATGCTTTTTATTAATTTTTCTTCCCTTACTGTGCTGGCTAGAAACTCCAGTACAATGCTGATCGGAGAACCTGTGGAGCAGGCGTTTTTATTTTTTTTTCTAATCTCAAAAGGAAATCTGTTAACATTTCATTATTAAGATGCTATCTGGGGTAGGTTTTGCAAGAATAACCATTATCAAACAAAGGAAATTCCTGTCAATTTTTAGTCTGCTGAGTCTCTGATATTAATTAGTTGTGGTGCTGAGGACTGAACCCAGGACCCCACTAGGCCAGCGTTTGAGCGCTGAGCTACATCTCAGTCTTCTTAAATTTTTATTTATGTGTTTTTGAGACGGTTTTGCTAAATTGCCTGTGCTGGTCACAGCTTCTCTGAGTAATCAGGACTACAGGCATGTACTACCACGTCTAGCTAGAGGACTTTTTAAAAATTTTTGGGAAACATATATTGAGTTGCATATCCACACCTACTGAAATGACTGAATATCTTTTTCTTTTAATCTGTCATGTAGAAAATTAATTTGTGAACTAATTACCTAGTCATATATCAATCTTACATTCTGTGAATCAGTGCAACTTGGTTATGACATAGTATTATTTTTTATATATTGCTGAATTTCATATGGTAACTTTTGTAAAAGGATTTTTGTCTCTATGTTTTGAGTGATAAGTGGGCTGTAGTTTTCTGCTCTTGTACTATTTTTTTCACCTTGTATAGCAGGCTAGGATATCAATCACCTTCCACAGAAAAAATGGATTAGAAGCCTTTTTTTTTCTCTCTCTCTCTTCTCTTGAAGAGTTCATGTAGTCTTGCAATCATTTATTTCTCAATGAGTTGTGGATATTGTTGAAGCAATTTGGGTCTAGAATTTTCTTTTTTTTTTTGGTACCGGGAATTAAACTCATGACCTTGTGCTTGCCAGGCAGGTGCTGTGCCACTGAGCTAAATCCCCAGCCCCCAGGTCTAGAATTTTCTTATTGGCAAGATCTTTGACTAGTGATTCAATTTATGGAATCCATAATATTATTCTAATGCTGTATTTCTCCTTGAATTATATCTATCTTTTCCTGGAGTTTCTCTTTAACATATAAAGTTTCAAATTTGTATAAAGCTTTCCATGATATTTTGATTTCTGTAGCACAGGTAGCTATTTCATTCTGTTTATGAGGTTTATTGCACCTGAGTGCCTTCTTCGATTCTTTACTGATAGGCTCTACAAAAGTAGATCAATTTTTAAAATCTTTTCATGTAGTAAACTTCTTCATTGGTTCTCTTTATTGCATCTTTTATTTTCTGTTTAATGCATTCTCTTACTTCTTTGTATTTAATTTAATTTATTTTATACCTTTTCTGTATACAAAATGTTTCCTTTTTTCTTTTATAATATGTCTGTTTCAGTCACTACTTTTTCTTCTGAATGTTGCTTTTGTTAAATTTCATGAGTTTTTCCTACTTATCATTTTCATTACTATGCAAAATAGTTTCTAATATCCTTTATGGCTATTAAACCTGTTGGTTATTTATGAATGTGTTCCTTAATATCTTAATAGGCAAAAATGTTCTAGTTTTATTTTGCTGTTATCAATTTCTAGAATAATTACCTAGTGGTTATAGAACATGCTCTGCGTGTTTTTATCCACTTGAAATTTGTTAAAAGTTGTTCTGTGGTTTTATGACACATTTTTGTAAATACTCTGCGTGTGCTTGAAAAGCATATTTGTCTGCTTATAAACAGCATTAGTTGTGATTTTTGTTTTCCTTTTATAGTCTGATAACAAATTGCCAACGAATTTATATTTAATTCTTACCTATGAGCTTATTGTTTTTGTCCCATATGTCCCATACCTATTTTTCCTTTCTTTTCTTCTTGTTTTTTAACTAGGCCTACGTTTTAACAATTTAATTTCCCCATGATTAGGTTACACTAAGCCACATTATTTTTACTGTCAGTAGCTATCCAGGAAATTATAACTTTCATCTTTGATTCACCAAAGATTAGTGTTAATCAATACTTTCACCCTCTGCCTGGAAATAAAATTGTGTTAAAACACTTTAATTTCATATATTTCTTTCTCATTGTTATTAAATAGGGTCTGTTCAATATAATACATTTCTTTAATAAGAATTAGCTCATAATCAGCGAACAATATTGTCAGTATAATGTATAAATCCTGCTGGTTTGGGCACAATTTACCGAAGTAGTTACTGTTTTGAAATCTTGAATGGTAAGCTTTGTTGTCATTGAACACAGTCTTAGTGATACATGAAGACCTTTAGGAAAGTTCTTTTCTTTCAGTACTGTACTTTCAAAATGTTTTTCCACTCCTTTCAGGCCTCCTTGGTTTCTGATGAGAAATCCAGCCATTTGATTTTTGTTCCTCTATAAGAAATGATGCACCTTTTCAAAAATCTTTTTGCCTTCAAAATTTCTCCTCTGTGTTTACTTTTCAACAGTTCAGTTATGAGATTTTTAATGAAGTGATTCCTTTGGGTTTGTGCCCTTTCAGGTTTACTGAGCTTCTTGTATCTCTAAATTTACATCTCTTGCCAAGTTTGCAAAGGTTTCGGCCTTTTGTCTTCATGGATCTTTTTCCTACATTGTACTTTTCGTCCTCCTCAGCCATACTGTTCACCCCAGTTCCTGACCGTTTGCTGTTATTCCACAGCCCTGGAGGCTCTTCCCCTTATTGTTCGTTTGATCATATTTTTTCTCTCTGTTCTTCAGATTAGATCATTTCTACTGATCTGTCTACAAATTCACTACTTCTTTCCTCTGTTGTCTCCATTCTGTTTTCTAGTCCATCTATTGAGAATTTACTTTGCTTATTGTATTATTTACTTCTACAATTTCCAGGTAGTAGTTCTTTCTATTTTGTATATTTTTGGTGAGACTTTCTGTCTTTGCATTCATTCTGAGTGTTTCCATTCTTACTTTTATGATATTTAATGACAACCATTTTAAAGTTTTTGTTAGATAATCTTCATAGTTCTGTCGTACTGATGTAGCCTTCTGTTGCTCATCTTTTCCCATGACTGTGGGGATTATGCCAGGTTTTTGTAGGTCTTGCAATTCTGGATTGTATCCTGGCCATTTTGCTGAGGGATTCCAGGTCTTGTGTAAATTCTCCAGAAAATGTTGATATTTTGTTTTTAGGAACAATTGGACTCAATCAGATTCAGGCTGCAGGTTGAGATTAACCCTCTGTGATTCGTGGTTTTAAATGAATCTCATTTTTAAAGCTCTGTAGGACTTGTCAGGTCTGCCCTGCATTTATGCAACCCAGTGGCGAGTGTGGATCCTGGGAAATGGTCTCTCCCATGCCCTGCTCTTAGTATCAAGTCTGTGCATGTGAAGTTAGCAGTGAATCCAAGGCTTCTTAAAATTTGGAGGTAAAAAAAAAAAAAATTTGGAGGTAGAGGATTCCTTTCCCAGTCTTCTTTCTGGCAATCTGCCTTACACTACTCCCTGGGATCCCCCATTTTGGTTCTCTGGCTAGGAGGCTAAAACTGAAGCTTTAGCAATTGTACTTTTCACAGCTATACTGTAGTCTTGGGCCAAATGGTAGAAGAACAAAAGAAAAGAACACCCACCAAATAGGGACTTTTCTCACCCTCCTGAGATAGCTTTGGTACCTCTGATAAAAGGTAAGATTTCCCTCCTTTGCAGTTTCAGGTTTCTCTGAATATCTTTTCTGGAAAATTACCTATGTATAGTATTTGCCTATTTTTCCACTGGATGGCATATCTTTTTTTTTGCTCTCCTTTTCATTTTAGTTCTAATATATTCTGTATATTATTTATTATCTGATACTATATGCAAATATTTTTCCAATCTATCCCTAGATTTTTAACTTTAGTTTTGGGAAGTCCAAATATATTAGTTTTCTCCTTTTGTAGTTTTGGCATTAAAAACTTTTTTAACCAGGTATCGTGGTACATGGTAACATGCTAGCCAAGTGCTCTACCACAGAGCTGCATTCCCAGCCCTTTTCTGAATTTTATCTTGAGATGGTCTTACTGAATTGCTCAGGTTGGCCTCAAATTTGTGATCCTCCTGCCTTAGCCTCCCAAGTAGCTGGAATTATAGGCATATACTGCTATGCTTAGCTTCTCCCAGTACTTATACAGATATTTCACTTGTTTTTTTTTTTTTTTATATTTAGCTTTTAAATCCACCCAGAATTTATATTTATCAAGGGAGGAAAAGGTAAGTTTATTCTGTTTCTCCTTCCACAGTGCATAGCTAATAGTCCCCAAGATGTTGGTTGAATGTCCCACCTTTTAAAATCTCATTTGCAATGCCATGTTTGACATACTCAATTCCTTGAGTACAGGTTTCATTCTACATTCAATTTATCTATCAACTTAGACCCAAATCAGTACCTTACAGTTATAATTCTTGATAGCAAGTTTTTATTTCTATTTTATAGGATTTATTCCTCAAGAAGCACTAGTCTTGCACATGATAAGCACATACTTTACCACTGGGCTACACCCTCAGTGTATAATTTTCTGTTTTATTTTCAGATCATCTTGGCTATTCTTATACTTCTTGTATTTTTATCTTTCAGATGAATCTTGGAATCTCTTACAAAATTTTTAAACACTCCTATTGTAATTGCTGTCAATACAGTTAGTCTTCTGTGTCTGTTCCGTATTCGTGGATTTAACCAACCTCAGTGTGGAAATACTTGAAAAAACTTCATCTCTGTGGAATAGGCACAGACTTTTTCTTTGTCCTAATTTCCTAAAAGTGAAGCATAGCAGCTATTTACCTAGCATTTATATTCTATTGTGTATAAGTGATATAGAGATGATTTGAAGATGTAGGAGAATATTTGGGGTTTATGCCATTTTATATAAGGGAACTTGACCCTCCAGGGACTTTGGTATCCTGGTGAGAGGGGAGAATCCCACGACCATTCCCCAGAGGATGCTGAGGGATGATTGTAGTTGTGTATTAGGGAACTGACATGTTGAGTTGTCCTATTCAGTGTCACAGTATGTTTTATCATTATAATGAATTATTTTTATGTCTTCTACAGTTTTATAGTTTGCTTTATATAGAACTTTCACAATTCCAGAATTGTTATTATTATTACTATTATTACACATTATGAAATAGAAATAGAAGTTAGAAATTTTCTAGATTTTTGACAAACTGGGGATTTTTTCCATTGCAGCTCTAAAACTGTATTTGTAAGTATGGGAGTATGTACATCACTGACTTCTTTCTTGGGTGGCACTAGGCTGCCTGACTATCATCTCTTACTTGTTCTGAAAATTTACCAATTGGTTTTATGGAATTTTCTAAATATATATCATTATGTTACCACAAGTAACTGACAATCTTGTCTGTCTTATCTGGGTTTATATGTTATTTCTTTCTTCTCTTTTGGCAGACTCCTTCAGGACAATGTTCAATATTAACAGTGATAGTGTTCAACCCTGCCTTGTTTTTTACATTACAGGGGACATTTCTAATGCTTCACCACTTACTATGATGGCTTCTTAGCTTCTGAGATGTGCTTTTCAGCCTCCCTTGCTTGCTTGCGTCCTTCATTTCTTCTTTTCCAGCTTAGGCAGTTTTTGTGGTAATGGGGAATGAGCGCAAGAAGCAGTGCACTAGACCCCCAGCCCTTTTCATCTCACTTTGAGACAAGGTCTCATTAAGTTGCCCAGGTTGGGCTCAGACATGCCTCACCCTCCCAAGTGCCTGGGATTATAAGCATTCTTAACATGACAAAGTTTCCATCTGAAAAGACTTCAGATTCTTAAAAGGAGTTTAGAGCATCTCTAGAGAAGATCACCACTTCATTTTTTTTTTTTTTGTACTGGAAATTGAACTCAGGACCTTGCACTTGCCAGGTAGGTGCTGTGCTGCTGAGCTATATCCCTGGCCCAGTCACTTCTTTAATCTGTTAATAGAGTAAGTTCATTTTAAAATTACTTAATACTGAACCACTTATACATTTCTATGGCAAACCTACCTGGTCACAATGTACTATACCTTTAATATAATCTAGAGTTTTATTATCTAATAATTTAAAAACTCAAGTCTAAGTTTATTTTTTTGTTTGTTTGTTTGTTTTGAGACAGGGTCTCACTATGCAGCTCAGGCTGGCCTTGAGCTCACTTTGTAGCCCAAGCTGGTCTTGAATTCACAGCGATCCTCCTGCCTCAGCCTCCTGAGTGCTGAGATTACAGGTGTGCACCACTATATCCAGCTCAAGTCTGAGTTTATAAGTATACCTTATACTCTGATTCTACTGTACTACCCTTCTATTTCTGGTCTTAGGGTGTATGTGTTTTTATAGTTTTATGTTGCCTGGTCATCCAGCTGAATACAAGTGTAACTGCTATGCTAGAGGCAAAGCACAGTCACCCTTGACACAGTTTGCAGTTCACCACACCCATATGGCCCAGGCCAGTGGCCAGAGATAAAAGCTCAGAGGCATCTCCTAGCCTAGCAGAATTGGCCTGAACTTTCCTGCTGCTTCTTGTGAAAGAACCATTCCCTGGCCAGGCATTGGAAGTGACCCCCAGCTTCTTCCCTTGTGTACACCCAGTTGCCAGCTCCTCTTCTTCTTCTGCCTGAGCTCTCACTTCTGCCTCATGTGATCTGAGGAGTGGCGACTGCTCTCCTAACTCATTGCGCTCTCTTGCTCAGGATCTGTAAGTAAAAAATCTTTGAACTTGTTTCTTATTGCACTGGTGTATTGAATCTGCACCTTCTAAGAACCAGAGCTGCCTGCCCAAGCTGGACTTTCCCTGGATGGGGAGTGGGGACACAAAGAAGCAAGCATATACTGCACGGGGCTCAGACAGAGCCACAAAGGTGCCTGACAGACTCCTGCGAGAGTCCTTCTGGCCATGGGTCAGACCACTAGGCATTATCTTCTCACCCCAGTAGGAGAGGATACCACCCAAACACCCACATCCAGCTCCCTCCTTTCCTATCAGGGCAGTACTGCTAGCTACTCTGGTACTGGAACCCCAGCTGGGGATTCCAAGACAAGCTGACATGGAGAAATGTCCTGTAAATTCTTAGGTTCATAGTTGTTGCCATCTGGTTTTTAGAGTTTTGTAAATTTTCTCTGCATAGTGTATGACCTTGGTACTTCCTGTAGAGGGAGATCATTGAATACATTTATATTATTTATATTTCTGAATTAAAGTATAATTTATATGCAGTAAAATGCACAGATATAAAGGACTTATTTGATGACATTTAATATTTGTATACACTTATGTAGTCATCACTCAAATTATTTTCCAAAAAATGTATCCATATATATTCAGTTTTTCACATTGATTTTGATATACACTTACATACTTTCATGATTTAAAAAATTTTGTCTTGCTCGATGTGGTGGCACATGCTTCTAATCCCAGCACTCAGGAGGCTGAGGAAGAAGTATCACAAGTTAGAGGTCAGCCTGGGCTACGTGATGAGTTCAAGGCCAGGCCAGCCTGGACTACATAGGAAATCACATGCATCCACACACACACACACACACACACATATGTATGTGCATGTGTGTATGTATATGTATAGATATATATATCTTCACAAATGATACTATGTTTCTTATTCTTATATTGTTTATAAAATTCTTTCTCATTTTCTCCTTGATCAAATGTGCCAGAGATTTAGTTTTTCAGAAAAACTAATTTTAGTTTTAATGATCATTTCTGTTTTTAACTTTATTCTTTTAGTTTCTGCTTGCATGGACTTTAAAATATCCCTGTATTACTTTTGAGTTTATATTTTTATTTCCTCTTTGTTTTATTGAATTTAGAGCTTAGTTCATTAATTGTCAATCTTCTTTTTCTAAAACATGCATTTAATGCTACAAATTTTCCTCTGAGTATATTTGCCTATAAACCCCTGGTTTTAAAATGTAGAGCTCTCATTTTTATCCCTTGCTAAATACTTTTTTATTTTGGTAAAAAAGCACGTAATATAAAATTACTATCTTAACCATTTTTAAATGTATGTTTCAGTCATATGAAGTATTTCCACATTTTTATGGAGCAGATATCCAAAGGTTTTCGTCATGCAAATCTGAAACTCTGTATTAGTTAAACAGCTCTCTTTCCCCCTGCCCCACAGCTTCAGATAAGAATCATTCTGCTTTCACTGTCTCTGCATTTGACCACTTTATATGCCTCCTACGATATAGTGCTTGCATTTTTGTAACTGGCCTGTTCCGCGTAGCATAATGGCCGCCTGGCTCGCCTGTGTTTTAGCATGAGGCAGAATTTTCTTCATGTTTAAGCCTGTTCAGGGATGTAGCATATGTATTTATCTATTCATTGGTCAGTGGATTTGGTTTGCTCTACAACCTGACCACTGTAAACAGTGCAGCTACAAAGATGGAGTGCAAATGTGTCTTTGTGACCCTGCTTCCATGTATTTTAGACAGAAGTGGAACTTCCACAGCATATGTGATTCTATGATAACATGTGGTTAGACCAACCAGTTTACAGTCCTACCGAGAGTGCACAAGGGCTCCAGTATCTCTGTATCCTCATCAAAACTTATTCTTTCCTGTGTTCTTTTTCTTTTTCTTCCAGTACCAGAGAAGTACTGGGAATCAAACTCAGGGCCTTGTGCTTGCCAGGCAGGTGCTGTACAGCTGAGCTATATCCCTAGCCCCTTCCTATGTTCTTGATAACTGCCATCCTAATGGACATAAAGCAATATCTTATGTGCTTGGTTTATTTTTCTTTTGTTATTTAGGAATACTGAATTGTCAAGCAAATATTGAATATATTCAAGGTGGATAATGTGATGATTTGATATACATATGCATTGTGAATGACTACCACTATCAAATTAATGAACACATCTATCACTGTGCATGTTGTGCATTAGATCTCCAGAACTAGTTTGTCTTATAACTGAAAGATTGTATCTTTTAACCAATACCCCCCCATTTCCCATCCCTTAGCATCTGGCAACCACCGTTCTTTTCCTTGTTTCTGTTAAGTTCAAATAGTTTTTAGGCTTTACATATAAAATGTTTACATGTTTTGCAAATGACAGAACTTTTTCCTTTTTATGGATGAGTAATTGTCCACTGCATATATATGAAACCATATTTTTTATTCATTCACGAATCAATAAACACTTTGATTATTTCCATATCTTGACTACTATAAATAATGAAGCAGTGACCATAGAAGTGGAGATATCTCTTTGAGAGATCCTGATTTAATTTCATATATATCCAAAAGTAGGATTGCTGGATGGTAGAGTAGTTCTTTTTTTAATTTTTTGAGGAAATTCTGTACAGTTTTCTAGAATGTTTGAGCCATTTTACATTCCCATCAACAATGCATAAGGGCTCCAATTTCCCTGAATCCATGTCAGTGCTTATTATCTTTTGTCTTTTGATAATAGCCATCCTCATAGGGGTGAAATCTGATCATGGCCTTGATTTGTGTTTCTCTGGTAACAAGTGATGTTGAACACCTTTTAATGTACCTGCTGCTGGCCATATGCATGTCTTCTTTGGGAAAGTGTCTACTTAAGTCATTTGACTATTTTTACATAGGACGATTTCTTTTCTTGCTATTGAGTTGTATGAATTTCTTATATATTTTGGATATCAGCTTCTTATCAGACACATGATTTGCAAATATTTTCTCCCATTTTTAGGGTGTCTTTCAACTCTGTTGACTATGTCCCTTGAGGCACAAAAACTGTAAAGTTTGATGCAGTTCCACTTGTTGAATTTTGCTTTTGTTGCCTGTATTTTTGTTGTAATATCCAAGAAATCTCTACCAAATCCAATGTCATAAAGCTTTCCCTGTAGTTTTTTCTTCTAGAAGTTTTATAGTTTTGGGTCTTGTGATTAGAGTATTATATCCTTACAGGGGTCAGTAGTGGGGAATCAAACCTCAGGGGTGCTCTGCCACTGAGCTACATTTCCAGCCACTTTTTTAAAATTTTGAGACAGGGTCTGGCAAACTTGCCCAGGTGAGACTGAATTTGTGATTTTCCTACCTCAGCCTCCTTAAGTGCTGGGATGACAGGCATATCCCCACAACACCAGCTGTTCTAATCCATTTTGGGTTAATTTTTTATATGATGTGAGATGAAGATCCAACTTTACCCTTTTCTGTGAATATCTAGTTTTCCACAACACCATTTGTTGAAGAGTCTGTTTCTTATTTTGAGTGGTCTTAGCATACTTGTCAAAGACCACTTGATCACATGTGCCAGAATTCTTTTGGTGTCTCTATTCTGTTTATAAGCCTATTTGTCTGTCTTTATGGCTGTGCCACATCTTTTTTGTTTACTGTAGCTTTGTACTATCATTTGAAATCAGGAAGTATGCACTCTCCAAAAACTTATCTTTCAAACTTGTTTTGGCTATTCAGGGTCCGTTAAAATTCTGCATGAATTTTAGAATGAAGTTCTCTATATCTACAAGAAATGCCACAAAGATTTTGATAGTGATTGTGGTGAATCTGTAGATCATTTTGGCTAGTGTGAATACTTTAAGATATGAGTTTCCTAGGGACTTCTGGGAAGATGGTAGAGCAGTAAGCAGCAACAAATCAGCTTCTCCAAGATTTGGAATCTAGACAATGGAAAATTACAACTGGGGGAAGAAAAGAAGGAGAGATTCAGGTCCCTGGGACCCAGGAAGGATCTGAAGGGAAAATTGGCACCTACAGAAAAATGGAAGAGCAAGACTATCATGCAGAAAAAGGAGGGGGCAATCTACACTTCTTCCCCAGCTACTGACTCATGGTATGAGAAAGGAAGATTTAGTCCTTTCTAAAGGAAAGCAAGCAACTCCAGAGGACTTCAGGGAGAAACACATCACTGGAATGGAGCAGTGGATGCTGTGTACTGCAAGATTTGGTGAGTAAGTCCAGTCCATATGACTGCTGTGTCCCCTGGAAAGATTGCTTGGTTGGATGCCATATTAGGCAGAGGCCAACCGAACTTGGGACTCAGAACACTTTAGTGTTCCCAGTGTTAAACTCCCATGTTGACAGGATGAGGGACAACCATAGGAAATTTCCATGGTTAGAGAGCCATAGTCAGGCTGGCAAGAGACACCCAGAGTGTTATATGCTAAACAACTCAAGTTCAATCCCCATAACCAGAGCCCAGGTTCAGCATGAATGTCCATTGATTCTAAAGTCCCAGACCTGGGACCCCAGCCTAACCCTGCTGCTGATGTGCTGGGGTTATCCAGCATGGATCTGGGCTTGGACTGCCTTCCTTGTCCACCAACAAGAGCAGAGTCACACACTGAATTGGATACTGCCACAAAGCTATAGATTGCAGAAGATAAGGACAGGCTCGAAATCACAGAGAAATTCTTCTTTCTTTCTTCTTTTTTTCTTCTTTTTTTCCTTCTTTTTCCTTTGCTTTTTAAAAAAATTTTGTTTTGTTGGGATTTTTTTGTGATTGCTTTTGTTTTTTGTCAGTGTGAACATTGTTTTAAGTTTTTTTGTTTTGCTTTGCTTTTGCTTTTGTTTTTCCTTCTTTCCTTCCTTCCTGTCTTCTTCATAAGTTCCCTGAGGTTTGAGTAATCTTTCTTGTCCATCAGCCTTGCTCTTAATGTCTTTTTGTTCTTTCATTTCTCCTTCTTAAATTTTCTCCCTTTAGCATGAAATCACTCTGTTGTATGGATATTTACTATATATAATTTTCTGATTTGTCTTAGACCTTGTTATATAACTATGAATCTTGTACCCATGGTTAAAAGTGGCAAATTATTAGTTATCACAGTTTGTCATTTTCCATTCTGTATTTGATGCTATTGTTATTACTGCTTATACTACTTTAGTCAAGGTGACATACTTGTAATGAATTTCATCAGATCTAGAAGACAAGGTTGTAGTTAACAATCATCAAATAAAAGACTTAAAAATAGTAAGGGACCACAAAAAATCAATTCAGCAGCAGCTAGATGATGCAAAGAAGATTAATATAAGATTAATTGGACTCAATGAAAAATCAGAAGATAGCACAAAAGGCATAAATAATCTGTTCACAGAAGTAATAACAGAGAATTTTCCAAGCGTGAAAATAGAATTTCACAGACAGATAAGTGAGATATATAGAACTCTAAATAACCACAATCAGAAAAAACTATACCAAGGCTTGTAATAGCCAAGATTTCAGAAATTCAACACAGGAACAGAATATCAAAAGCTGTTAGAAAAAGAAACAGATCACCTGTAAAGGAAACCCCATCAGAATCACAGCAGACTTCTCAACATAAACCCTCAAGTGAAGGAGAGCTTGGGGTGAAGTATTTCAATCTATAAAAGAAATTAACCTCCAACCCAGATTGATGTACCCCACAAAACTATCCTTCAAAATTGATGGAAAAAAAATTGATGGGAAAATAAGATACTTCCCTGAAAAGAACACCTGAGGAAATTCATGACCACTGAACCAGCACTCCAAAATGTTCTGAAGGATATGCTAGAAAAAGACAAGGACAACAATTCCAAAAATGCCAATGGAGTGAATCCACCATGCAAGGCAAGCAATTAAATAGAAGGGAAAGAAAAGGAACCAACAACAGGAAAATAATATGACAAAGATAATTCAATATCTGCCAGTTACAATATATATCTGCCATTTATGTGGGTGGTCTCAATTCAACAATCTGGCAGAATGGATCAACAAAAAAGATGCAAAAATATGCTGCATACAAGAAACACATTTAACTCAGAAATAAAGTAATAAGCTGAAGGTCAAAGGATGGAAAACAATACTCCCTACAAGAGGAACCTGGAAAAAAGCAGGGGTAGCTATTCTGTTTGTAGACAAAGTGGATTTCAAGCCAAGACTGATAAGAGAAACAAAGAAGATCACTACATCCTTATGAAGGGAACAGTCCAAGAGGAAGAGATAACCATCATAAATACATATGCACCAAACACCAGCACAGTCAACTATGAAAAACAGCCACTAATGGATATGAAAAATCAGATAAGCATTAGTACAATTATAATGGGGACCTCAGTACCTCAGTCACAAATAAATCAACTAGATAAAATAAAATCAACAAAGAAATATCAGAGCTAAACCAAACATTAACAAATAGATTTCATAGATATTTATAGAGTGTTCCACCCAACAACAACAGAAAACACAAAGCAAGGCAGAGACCCTGAAGTCCTGAAGTTGGTGAGCAGTAACTGGTGCTGGAGGCCTGGGCATCTGTCCTCATATTCTGGCCAATGTGCCTTCTGCACACTGCAGTCTGGGTTTCTCCATCATTGGGTACATATGCAAAGATTCTCAGTGTGCTCTTCCTTCAATCAGCAGCTCCATTTCCTCTTTCTGTGCCCCCTCTCCTGGTGTTCTTCCCTAGTTCTTGTGCTAATCCTATGTCTAGACAATTGGTTTGTTAACTAATAAAGTCTTTTGGATTATTGAAGCCAGATAAGTCACTGTTTTTTATTTGTTTGCTATGCTGGGGATTAAACTCAGGGCCTCATCATGTTACCCAAGTTCACAAGTACTGAGGTATATTCCCATCCCCAGGGTTTTTTGTTTGTTTTGTTTTGTGTTGTCACTTGTAACTAAAAGAGTCTCTAGAAACTGTTTGACATGTACCTGACACTCCCTAATGCAAATTTTTTTTAGGAAATATGGTTCTAGAAGGCTTAGGCCTTAAAGTTCTAGTCAATCTAACATGCTTGCTGAGAGTAAGACCAGCTAACTCCCAGCCCCACTATGTGGTGTGATTGAACAATACTTTTAATGCTTAACTTTTATTTTTTATTTATTTATTTTTTTACAGACAAAGTGGTAGGAAATTATCAATGGTTATTGTTTTACATATTGTTATCTATAAGATAGTTTCTCAGGAAAACAAATAGACAAATGATAGTGAGTTACAGACAAAAGAGGTAGGAGATTATCAATAGTTGTTGTACTATACA